>NC_141034.1:6215000-6390000 GCF_052040795.2 Danio rerio
CTTTGAAAAAGATGATGACACGAATGTACAGTACATGTTTATAGTATTGTATATTAAAGGCAAGCACAAACATAAATCAGAGACACACATGGCAAATTGTACATTGACATGAGCTCCGAGCCACTAATAGGTAATGTTCACAAACAAGGTCACAGCACTAAATACTTCTCTGGCATGCGTAAAAAAGTGTTATTGCAGATGTGTATGTGTAAAAGCGGATTTTACAGAAAAAAATCCTATTTTTGGCTACATTGTTGTTGTGTAAACATAGCCGATTAACAAATCTGCAGCAACTGCGCAATGCAGTCCTGTAAATATGCAGAAAAATGTAGAATTTTTCAAGTAGCTTGTTAAATCTATGCCATAAATAACCAAGGCAGTTCAGAAGTCAAAACGTACATTAAAGATGTAATGCTAAAATGGACTTAATATTGGTAAACAATAGTATGTATGAAAGAAACTCAAGACCACGGTATACTTCAAACAAACAAACAAAAAAAAAACGCTGAAATGTCATTTCCAAAATCCAGCTGAAACGAAGTCCTTTTTGAGTTTGTTTTCCGCAGTTCACATGGAGAGAAATTTTAAAGACTCAAAAAGGGTCCACTTTGTCACGTCATATATTTTCTGAGTTTCCACACACTGGTGGTTCCATTCTGTGTCTGTCGACAGCAAATAGACAACATTGTAAAGATGGGAGATACCATGGTGGCACTTCTTTTGAAGACGGCTGTTTACCAGATGTTTATGAAACTGTTCTTCTTCCCTCAGCTCCATTGTTGTGTTTAATGGTACATGCGAGCCACATTTGCAACCCCGCCTACTGCAGCGTGGGGGTGTTGGAAGGTTCTAAAACAGCGTACTGTCATTCAGCCTTTTCAAACTTCTTTTTGACCTCAAGCGAAGCATAAAAAAGAACCTTACGTGAAGAACACAGGGGCCTTCAATCACAGCTTAAACTGACCAAAATGAGATACAATCCAGAATTAAAGGTCAGATTTTGCATTATTCTTTTAAAGATGGGACTTTTAAGGGATGGGACACACTAAGCTGACGGTGAGTCGTTGAGCTTCATCGGTCAGGCTAGTTGGTTTGGTATATTCCACATGTAGCCACTCGTCAGGTTAAGGCTGAATTATACTTCTTCATTGAGAGATTGCCATTACCATTGATTGATAACCCCAGCAGTGCATTTATATTTCTGCATTCTATTTGTGTTGCTCTGCAATAACTTCTGAAACACTGGCTGGCAGCGGGTTTGTATGTTGACCAGTGTAGAGTTTTTTGCAGGTGTTTTACATGGGAAATACCTGTAATGCTACCTTAATATACAAGTAGTTAAAACTGACTCATTCAGAGGTGAGAGTCGGCAGATATGCTGCAACTTTAGTTATAAAAAAAAAAAAAACACCACACAAAAGTTTCCATCTGAAGGTCCTCCACGGCCCTAGACACTTGTTAAATACTCGCACCAATGGGCTCACACCTCCCCATAATTGTCAAAGCTGCCCACACTTGTCAATGTTACCAGGCCAACCAATCACAGAGCTTGCACTACGCATCATCAAACATGTAGTTGCATTTTTGAGAGGTGCGCATCATCATTGGCTTCAACCATGACAAGGGGTATGAAGGCTGTGGCGGACCATTTGAAACAGAAGTATAAATCAGCCTTTAACATCAGAGCTCATTGGCCCGATTTAGCATGCAGAATAGGTGTTGGACGTAGGATGAAGAGAGCGCTCTAATTGGTTATTAAATCTAAACTTTGATGGACATTCTTAACGGGTTACCAATCAGGAGCTTGCTCTAGTGAGTATGACCAAACACCTACTGTTGTTGACCCAAGGGGAAATCCTCCTGCGGACACAAGACTCGGCTCATCAAAGTGAGCCGACAACAGCTGTCAACATCAGCTCATCAAATTGAGACCAGCTCATTCGGCGGTATCCCTGAAAGCTTCCATCATCCAGGTACAGTTGGATGCTCCTCTGAAGGATCTTATGGACCCAGATACAGTGCTGAACAAATTTACACTGTTTTTAACCTTCCTAAAGCGCATAATTCTGAACTTTGATGGACATTCGCGACGCATTAACCAATCAAAACCAATAAACCGTTAACCAATCAGTAGCTTGCTCTAGAGGTTATGACTAAGCGCCAGTTGTTGGTGACCCAAGTGAAAATCCTCCTACCAACATAGGACAACAGCTTATCAAATTGCGATCAGCTCAGTCAGAGGTACCTCTGAAAGCATCCGTCATCTAGGTACAGCTGGGTGCTCCTCTAAATGATCTGATGGACCCAGATACGGCGCTGAACAATTCTACACTGTTTTTTAGTCTTGCTAAAAGAACATAAATCTGAACTTTGATGGACATTCCCAATGCGTTAACCAATCAAAACCAACAAACCGTTAACCAATCGGGAGCTTGCTCTAGAGATTATGACCAAGCACCTGTTGTTGGTGACCCAAGGGGAAAATCCTCCTTTCAACAGAAGACAACAGCTCATCAAATTGGGACTGGCTGAGCTGGAGACAACTCTGAAAGCTTCCATCATCCAGGTACAGCTGGATACTCCTCTGAAGGGTCTGATGGACTCAATTCAGCACTGAACAAATCAACGCTGTTTTTAGCCTTCATAAAGCACATAAATCTGAACTTTGATGGACAATCGTGACGTGTTAGCCAATCAAAACCAATAAAGTGTTAACCAACCAGGAGCTTGCTCTAGTGATTATGATCAAGCGCCTGCTGTTAGTGACCCAAGAGGAAATCCTCCTGCCAACACAAGACAACAGCTCATCAAATTGGGATCAGCTCAGTCAGAGGTACCTCTGAAAGCTTCCATTATCCAGGTACAGCTGAATACTCCCCTGAAGGATCTGATGGACACAGATATGGCACAGAACAAATCTACGCTGTTTTTAGCCTTCCTAAAGCACATAAATCTGAACTTTGATGGACATTTGCGACACGTTAACTAATCAAAACCAATAAACCGTTAACCAATCAGGAGCTTGCTCTAGTGATTATGACCAAGTGCCTGTTGTTGGGGAACCAAGGGGAAATTCTTCTGCCGACACAGGACAACAGTTTATCAAATTGGGACCAGCTCAGTCAGAGGTACTCTGAAAGCTTCTATTATCCAGATACAGCTAGATGCTCCTCTGAATGATCTGATGGACCCAGGTACAGCACTGAACAAATCTACGTAGTTTTTAGCCTTCCTAAAGCACATAAATCGGATTTTTGATGGACATTCGTGACACGTTACCCAGTCAAAACCAAGAGACCTTAAGAGATTATGACCAAGCATCTGTTGTTGGTGACCCAAAGGGAAATCCTCTTGCAGACACAGCACAACAGCTCAATAAATTGGGATCGGCTCAATCTAAGGTAGCTCTTAAAGCTTCCATCATCCAGGTACACCTTGGTGCTGATCTGAAGGATCTGATGGACCCAGATACGGCGTCAAACAAAAATCTACGTTGTTTTTCAGTCTTCCTAGAGCACATAAAACCTCCACTTTATAAAATCCATGTTGGCCATTTAATAGAAGAGTCACCAGGCAGACAAACTCTCCTCCCATGAAGCAAATCCATGTCTATTGTGACGTGAAATTCATACTCGAATGAAGCGAGTAAACTCAAAATGTTCATGATCTATTCATGCAAGCCGCCTTTTATGTGAACACCCCATTAAGTGGAAATAACTAATACCGCTATCATTCCTGTAGGCTTTCGTTGCTTTAGAGTGTTCACCGGCAGCTATTTGGACCAGACATGATCCAATGAGAGGCAACAACACAGTTGGGGTTTTCACACTGCTGGTCTGTCAAGGACTTAAAACCCAAGCATCCCTAGACCCATCTCGAAAAACACAAATTCAAGGTGAAAAGCTAAACATTTCTCCAGAAATTTCTGGACATAGCTAGATGAAAGCAGAAAGTGAGACAGAAACATAAAGCAGCGAACAATGTCTTCTAGTCTCTCTTTGTAAGGACAAAATAAATAATCCCCTTCGACTCCGTTGCGATTGACGAGCATGCGATAGATCAAAAGGTATCAGATTAAAGGACAAATGCACTCACAACACACATGCTCAGGACTGGCAGAAGGCCAGAGAGGCCCGGTGTGGTGCAGTCATTATATAGCAGGGCGTTATTTTGTGTGTTGGGAAAGGACAGCTGTAGAGTTAAGACAGCTGACAGACAGAGAGTGCAGCGAGCTTTTTAATCTACGCCAGACACTGATTACAGATGCCAGGGGACGGCACTTAATCATTAGCACGCTAGCATTTGATGTAATCAGCTGTCCTCAATACACACAAACACACACGCCACTGAGCCGCGATCGAGCACATAACTTTAACAAGCGGGGACATTACAAAGGATCTTGCGCATTGCTCATAGCTCTATTACACTAATGCAGTTTTTATGTATGTTGGGAGAGGTAACGGTCTAAGCTGACTAATGGGGATCTACTTTACAAGCGTCCATACAGCTAAATCTATTGTCAAAGAGCCTGAGACATTAATAACAAGACACATTGACAAGTTAATAAAACTCCAATGTAATAATGACTTTTCAAAGTTAAGATTAAGCACCTTTCATTTTAAAATGTTATTAGTGTTTTCAGAAATGTAATTGCATATGTTTCTAGTAATTTCTTTGTAATAATTTAAAGCCCAATCCCAATTCTATTTTTGTACCCCTTTCCCGTTGGCCCTTACAAACGAGGGTTAAGGAGAAGGACTTCAAAATTTACCCCTAAGAATTGGGACAGCACTGCAGACCTGCACACATCATCATATGCCATCACGATCACATGCTTCATGTGAGATCAGACGATCGCGACTGCTGTAGTTATTCCAGTCGTGCTATTTTTTGTTATTTATCTTCAGGAAATCACTGAAGGCATATATTATGTTATCATAATAATCTAATGTGACAATAAGATCGTAACTGTACTGTGTATTTACACAGTGGCCATATTCATCCATGTAAACACACAAAAACAACATTAACATTAAAGCACACACTGTAAAAAGCTCATTCTCAGCCACTAGACATTACTGACAGGGTATTCGAGTGTCATCGAGTATGAATGCAGTGGGACTGCTGTACAAGAGTTATTATTAGGGATTATAGATTGCGAAATTTAGCGTTTTTTTTTTTTTTTTAAAACATGACTGTAAAACATGAACGCGGTTATGAATATATTAAAACATGTGTTTGATTGTCGGAAAAATTCGTAATAATGACATAAAAAAATAATCATTTGTGGATCTCCTTACTTCAGGGTTCAGCAATGCTGCCGCTGTGGCTTGTGTATTCTGAGAAATTTTCTTACCCCTTTGTTTCGAGTGTGGTCCTGAAAAATCTTCGTTCGAAGGGCTATTCACCCCAACGCCTTCAAGCTAAAGAGAACTGAGACAGCCCTACCCCTTGGCGTGCACGTGCAAAACAAGGGGTAGGGGTGATATTGTCCGAGGCTCAGACACACTCTCACAGTTCAAAACTAGAAAGACCTATCTTTTTAGTAAAGCACACACTCAATGCATCATATAGCAGTATGATGCATGAATGTGCTCCATGCAGGTTTTCCACATCTCGTTTATATACACTACAAACAGCAGCTACGCTAATTATTGTCTTTATTCTGTGTCTCATCCCGAGGCCCCCAGAGACTATGCAGTCCTACTAATGCGATGCAAGTCCTGTAAAGAGATTATCCCAAGGTTTCCACAATCCTGGACCAGGCCATATCCTGAGCAGCTTTTGAGGTGGTCATTGAGTGGAGAGCATGCGTCTGATTCTTGTGAGATTCCAGGGACAGCTGAGTCTTCACTAAGGTCCAAAGTTCTCCAGCCTCCATTGCCTAGACTGCAGCTCTGCACAGGACGTTTGACCATAGGAGAAATGGTCATGCCCAACTGAGCCTGGTTTCTTTCGAGGTTTTTTATCCTTCACTTTCGTCAATTGGTGAAGTTTTTTCCTCGCCTCTGTCGCCACTGGCTTGCATAATTCGGGACTTGTAGAGCAGGAATACTCTTCAGTGTTTGGACTCTCAGCATGGAATATTAACCACACTGAACTGAAATAAACTGAACTTAAACTCTGAAAATTGATCTGACACTGTTTCAACTCACTATAATCTTCTATGTGAAGCTGCTTTGACACAATCTACATTGTAAAAGCGCTATAGAAATAAAGATGAATTGAATTAAACTAGATGAGCAATGAAGAATCTGTGGGCAACTACAGTCTGACTAACCCAGACTGGACTTCACGCATGGGTATTCTTGTAGAATTTACGACAGCATTTGCAGATGAAAGCATCTTACGTTTAGAGTACTTTGTGATAATGCACTAAACCTGTTTCTACCTGCAAATACAGTTTAACCAAGCATTCCGCAACCACTGAAGTGGGTCATTGTGAAATTCGAGCGATTTCTCTTTACGCATTCAATGTTGGGAGAATGTAAAGTGTTAAGCAACGCAGCGTCTGCCATGCTTTAATGACAGAGCAGTGAGTTTCCGCTCGCCTCATGGCCTGCAGCATTAAGCCCTAATGATTTCTAATGGCAGAGGGAGTGAACGCCGGAAACAAGACCGGAAGCACAAGTGGCCGAGTTTGAGAAAGATGGGAGGATGTGTGCTTGACTGTCTAATCTCGTCGGGTGTTTTAACAACCACTGTCCTGCACCAGAACGTGGCCATTATGGAATTAGCCAAACGTGGGTGCACACATACACACACACACACACACACATAGCCCCCCGGGTGTTTCTATAACAGTGGGTAATTAGCGCTCCTCACGTCAGGCATGTAAGATGCTAATAATACGCTTACATTGTTAGGTCAAGTGAACCGCCAGCGGGTGCGAAGGGAAACTCATTTAGACATTGTGAAGGGATGTGTGTGCGTGTTAAAGGTGGTCTGCGTTAAAATGCCAAAAACAAAGGTCACCTGGTAAACCTGTCCTGAGGGGGCGCATTTCTGCCGTCAAGAGGTCAGAAACATTTATATAAGTGGTGAAAGTTTAGTCTTGGTTTTGTTTGTCACCTGCAGAATTCGCACAATTTGGCCACTTGGGGTAATTGGTTTTGGGGGTTTGTGATTTTTTTTTTTAGTGGGGGGTTGAAATGTTTTGAAGGCGAAGCTTGATGGATGTTTATGAGCATATTTAAAGGTCCAGTAAAATGTAAATAATGTTTTGTAGATGTTGGTATCATTATGTTAGTCTTCTATGGAACAAAATCAATGCCAAAAGTATTGAAATGTAAAGCTTATCGAATAGCACAAACTGAAAAAAGTAATACATTAAATTAACAACTGCATGCATTTTAATGACTTGGATAGCCAGGGTTTGTAATTTTAGGTCCTGAAATTTAACAAAGCTGTTTATTTAAGCTGTGAATATCTCAACTAAAACTATTTCAAACACGTTTTCATACTTAAAAATTCAATAATTCTTCTTCAATTTCCAGATTCCATGTATGTTATTCAAATGACAATTTTCAATTCACTTCATTTCAGGTCAAAAATTTGCTTCCATAAAAACAATAGATTCAATTCGGCTGTTAAAATGTGTCTGACAATATTAAATGTTACTTTTGTGCAGTTATTAGTATTTTTCATTACTTATTTACTGGTTTAAACATCTTTAATTGGTCCACTTGCTAGTGAAAAAGCAGCTGGAGATTGTCAGACTGCAATCTATTGCTTTTCCTGTGGTACACGGATGTAATGGCAAATTTTAAGTCAAATTTAATCCACTGAATTTTGGGAAGCAAATTTTTTAACTGAAATAAAATGAACTGAAAATTAACTTTTGAACGTTATGCTTCATATTTTTCACCAGTATTGAATGTTTTGTGAGTGAAATCTGAAGATTGAATAATTATTGAATATTTAAGTATGAAAACGTGTTTGAAATATTTTTAGTTGGGATATTCACAGCATAAATGAACAGCTGTATTAAATTTCAGGACCTAAAATTCCAAACCTTGGCAATCCAAGTCATTAAAATGCAAGCAGTTGTTAATTCAATGTATTTTTTTTTTCAGTTTTTTGCTATTAAATAAGCTTTTTAATTCAATACTTTTGGCATTGATTTTATTCCATAGTCTTCAAGGATATCTATAAGCTAGTGTGGTAGAAAACAATGACAAAATTAATATTTAGAAGGTATAAAACTGATATTAACACATAAAGCTTGTAGTTTATCACTTCTGCCTTAATGGATCAATGGTTTTATTCACGTCATCTCATACTTCTCATACATCTCATACAATCCAATGCTCTCTAGTATCTGACAGGCCCTACCCTCTTCAAGACCCTTCTCATTTTCTCATTTGCTTTTTATTTGATGTGCATGAGCTCAACAACTCTCACTGGCAGAGTTGTGAGAAAACAAAACGCTATTGGTAGTTTTTAAAAAGGGAAGGAGCAACTGTGTGCCATGGCTCCTGATGACAGGTAGGGTCAGGTGATGCATTTCGTTGATAGATATTGGTGATCGCGTCACCAGCTCTCGTGCTTTCTTCATAAAATGCGATCAGACTACAATCAGTCGCATTTGCGCAGAGAACTGTTTGAGCAGGCTGTGGATTGAAGCTATTAATATTAATTGAAGCTATGTCACACCCTCTCATTGTTTTTCAGTAAATAAACCAGTACTTTAAGAAGAAAACAAATATCAAATAAGTCTGATATTTGTGATAAGTGATATTTATAATATAATATAAGTGATATTTATAAGAAATCACTAATTTCTGACTAATTTACAGTATATGTATTAGCAGTAGAACTTTGGTGTTCACACAACATGCCTTTTACCTTTTAAGTCAGGGGTTCCTTGCACAAGAATGATAATATTTGGCATTCCAATCAGATTGAATAAAGATTGAGCTAATGATAATAACTCTTCCTGTCTCTTCTGATTGTTCAGTTTAGGCTGACCACCAGCAGAGTTGTTTCTAAAGTGTATTTCAGCAGGCCATTTATTGGATCTCATTGGATCTCATGGCTTTACTTCTCTGATCAGCTTTTTAAGCTGTTATATGGGCAGGTGTGTGTGTCTCTCCAAATCATCTCCAATAAATCAAATTGATCACAGGCTTACTCCAATTATTACATAGAAACATCCCTAAGATTATCTAGAAAATGAAATGCACCTGAGCTGTGTCAAAGGGTCTGAATATTGATGTCAATATGAAATTGAGGCATTTTTTTTCTTTACATGAACAAAACGTTAAAAATAAACGCACTCAAGTCGAAATCAGCCATGGCTCCTGACGACTGGTGGGATCAGGTGAAATTTTTTTAATAGATATTGATGTTGATGGATGATTATGTCACCAGCTCTCCTGCTTTTAATCATAAAAAGTGATTAGACTACAGTCAGTCGCATATGCACCAAGAACTGTTGGACCAGGTTGTGGATTTAAGCTATTAATATTGTGAATAATGTTACATTTCTTACACGGACCGATCATTTCTGTTCACAAGACAGTAGTGGGAATAGGTACTTAGGGCCAGGACACACAAAGTTGACACCAAACAACTAGCACCAGCAAAACAAAACTGTGCACTGAATCGCATCTGAACCAAAAAGCTGTGTGTGAACACAAAACGAACGAAAGCTGATCCGTCATCCAGGCTCAGCTTCTGAAGAGTTGATGAATTCACAGAGCTGGGTGCATCTCTTAAGAATCTAATGGACTCAGACACAACGCTGAAAGAAATTTATGCCATTTTCAGCCTTCCTAAAGCACAGAGGACAGCTATTCTCTCAATATAATCTGAATGAATCTGAATGTAAGTGAAATTGACGCACAAATGCAGCAAATTTTACGCATGAATGAAACTAAATTGACCCGAGATTGAAGCAAATCTGATGCGTGAATAAAGTGAAATTGACGTGCAAAAAAAGAAAATTTTATGTGCGAATGAAGAGAAAACTGATACACAAATGAAGCAAATGTGATGTGTGAATGAAGTGAAATCGATGCACAAATTAAGCTAATTTGACGCATAAATGAAATGAACTTGATGCGTGAATGAAGCAAATCTGAGGCACGAATGAAGTGAAATTGATGAGCGAATAAAGCAAATTTGACAAACGAATGAAGTGAAATTGACGCACAAATTAAGAAAATTTGATGCACAAATGAAGCAAAACTGGCACGCAATTTAATAAAATTTGATACATGAAGCGAAATTGATGCGCAAATGAACAAATTGGACGCACGAATGAAACTAAATTGAAGCGCGAATTAAGCAAATTTGACGCATGAATGAAACGAAATTGACGCGCAAATGAAGCGAAACTGAAACAAAATAATCAAATTTGATACATAAAGCGAAAATGATGCACAAATAAACAAATTTGATGCACGAATGAAGCAAAACTGAAGCAAACTGGATGCACGAATAAAAGTAAATTGACATTAAAAGCAAATTTGACGCACAAATTAAACGAAATTGATGCGCAAACGAAGTGAAACAGACATGCAAAAATATAAAATTTGATACATAATGTGAAACCGATGCCTAAATAAACAAATTTGATGCACAAATGAAGCAAAATTGACGTGTGAAAGAAGAAAATTATACGCACAACTTAAACAAAATTGACATGTAAATTAAGCAAATTTGATGCATGAATGAAGCAAAATCAACCCGTGAGAAAAGCTAATTTAATGCACAAATAAAATTAAATTGACGAGTTAATGCAGCAAATCTGATGTGCGAATTAAGTGAAATTGATGCGCAAATGAAGCCAAATTTAAGTGCGAATGAGGCCAGCACACTCAAAATGTTGAACTGCCCATAATAAACCATATCGTTTGCAAATATTCGAGAAATTAAGTGAAATTACACATGGCCTTAGTGTGCTCCTTCTTGACTTCAATTATTCACTTGCTACGTGACAACTGCGTCACACTCACGATTTGATTTGTTGAATAACCAATCAAATCGCTCTTTTCAGCCAATGGCCAACACGATTTTACATGCTGAATCAGTCCAATGAGTTCTTATTAACCTGATGAGAGGCAACGAGTGGAACATACCAAACCAACTAGCTGGACCGACAAAGCCCAATGGCCAACCATCGACTTGATGTGTACCAAAAGTGTTGCCAAATAAAAAAAAATCCCGTTTTGTATTTAAATGCTTATAAAATTATTATCAATTATTTCAAGGGGATACTAATGATGGATTAATGGTATATTAATTTCTGAGTTTAGAAACAAATGTGAACAAACGCCTTAATCAGATTTTTTTTTTTTGCTTCTGGAAGCCAACCGTAGAGTATAATTTCTCTTTTAAGTAAGGACTGCTCCAGCGTTGCATCTGGATGACTGCTACCTCTCTAGAATCCTTTGAAAACCTCACCATAGTGTTCGAGCTCTTGTGTCTTTCTGATTCAGCACCACAATTACATCGCAAAAAAAAAAAAAAAAATGACATCAAAGACAATCCAAACCCACACAACTGCATTTGCACCGGTCAAATGAGGGGGGGGGACTGTGATTAGAAGAAAGTCTGGCGAACGCATACAGATTCCCAACATCGGTCACCCTGGCAGAAGGCCGTGGCTTTTAGAGTAGTTTGTTGTTTTAAAGCAGACCACAAATGACCCTTCAAATTGGACGTTTTGGGATTGTTGCCACCAGCAGCTAGTTAAGAGCGCTTCCCCGTTTTTCTTTGCATGGGAAAATACGATGGCCCTTTTCCATGACCTAAAAGCAAACCTTTGAACGTCAAGATGTTTCTTTCTAATACGCTCGATTATTAAAAGTATATTAAGTGCGTTCGCTCCAAAAAAAGACACTGGAATAATGGCTCTGGGATCGTCGTGTCCTCTTAAGACTGGGCGGTTTTCAGCTAATCACAGCTGGGGTTTTTGAATTCTGTTGCGCACATTTATCTTTAGGGGTACTGCTGGTCTAATTCGCGTTTCGCTTTTGGCGGCGTTGGCTGATCGTAAACAAAGACAGGCTGTCTCATTATCCCGTGGTTTTTCTCTGTGAAGCTGCCATGGCGTCGGCGTTCTAACCTGCACCTGGACGTTTGGTAAGAATTACCTCTGGCATCCAAGGTAGACCTTGGCTTTTGGTTGGCATGGTCTGGCAATTTGGGATGGGAACTGAATACCAAAACCTGAAACCCAGACGGCTCCTTCAGCTCACGCAGACCCAAATAAATTCACTCTTTAGCGGATCTGGGCAGGTATATATATATATAGCTGAAGTCTGAATTATTAGCTCTCCTAAATTATTAGCCCCTCTGTACATTTATGAGAGTGTATATAAACCTAATAGTTTTATTAACTCATTTCTAACAACTGATTTCTTTTATTTTTGCAGTGATGACAGTATATAATATTTGACTATAGATTTTTCAAGATAATAGTTTTCAGCTTAGAGTGATATTTAAAGGCTTAACTAGATTAATTAGGTTAAGTTAGGGAAAATAGACAAGTTATTGTATAACGATGGTTTGTTCTGAAGACTATCAAAAACAATAGTGCTTAAAGAGGCTAATAATTTTGACCTTAAAATGGCTTTTAAAAAATTAAACACTGCTTTTATTCTAGCCAAAATAAAACAAATACAACTTTCTCCAGAAGAAAAAAATATTATCAGACATACTGTGAAAATTGACTTGCTCTGTTAAACATAATTCAGGAAATATTTAAAAAAGACATTTCCAGGAAGGCGAATAATTTTGACTTCACCTGTATATATAAAAATGATAATTTTTTATGAGAAAAATCAATGTCATGTGATTGACACAGACACAAACATATTCATGATAACCCATCAAAATAAAAGTCTGACTCTATTAGTAGAAAGTGTGTGGTAAGTCCTTCACTAATTTACAATTTACATTTTAAAGTATTAATTGATTAAATAATTAATATTACAATTATTTTAGTTTATTTACAACAATAAATAGAACTTTAGAAAAAAATATGAATTTATAATAAATGTAATAAATATAAATAAATTTAGCATGACTCAGTTTTGTTTTAACAAACAAGTTGCAAAATTGTAAAAATGTGATAGTAAAACAAAAAAGAAGAGGTTTTATTAATTTAACTAGGCAAGCTTTCTGTTATTAATTACATTTTGATGGAAATAAAATTTTACACATGGATGTTTTTTCAATCATTTAATCATTTTTTAAACATTTAATCATTATTTTTTGTTGATCAAATTGTGTTAATTTATTGAGTAGCTCTTATGATATAATATTACCACAAGATAAGATTTTTACAAACTTTTTTTCACAGAGTAATAAAAAAATGTAACTGCAAAAGTTGCTAAATTCTTTACAATTAATTGTAAAACGAAAAAAAAAATGAAGAGGTTTTATTAATTTAATTAGATAAGCTTTCTGGTTATTAATGATATTTTTATAGAATTAAATATTTGTATAGAATTAAATAATTAAATAATTAAAATATTAAATACAAGGATATTTTAGCCATCACATTATGTCAATTTATTAAGCAGCTCTAGTCTAGTGTATTATGATATACCATTACTGACATTTAAATTGCATTATAAATTTGACATGACGCAGTTATTAAATTTTGGTCAAACACTTTTTAACCATTTCAATGTGGTCATGTCATTGGGCCATAAACATTTCCTACATCATAACTATAACGAGGCAATTCAAACATAACTTAATATTAAAACAGCTGTCCTAACATTATTTATTAATATGTGGCTCTTTTGTGGATTCTTGGAAGCTATAAAAATTAAAAATGTAAAACAGGATCATTGTTTTTGTTTAAATCCCCCAAAATGGTCTATATCTTTCCTGAAGTTTTTCTAACTTTGCTCAAAATGCATGTGAGGTAAATAATGAACCTGAGTTTGGGGCTTCCCTGATGTCCCTGCTTTCTTGTCTGGAGAGCCATTCTGCTTATCCGCACTTTTCTTCTTCTCTGGAGTCTGGAAAAAAGAAAAAGGTCCAAAGACAGACATTGCAAAGTCAGACTAATGTGAGCAGAGAAAATATTGAACTAGCTCCGGTCAGCTGTCATGCTCAGTGGTGGAATCATAACAACAGATCATGTTTGTGAGCTGACTGAATCTGACATCTTTGCTCTTCACTCATGTAACACAATACACTTCTCGGATGTTTTTTTTTCTGTCAAAGCGCAGCGATAAGAGAATAAAAAGCACAGCTTGTCTGGTCACGGTCTGAAGAGACTGCAGGACACTGTTATTGCTCTACACTATACCTGACAAAAGTCTTGTCGCCTATCTAAGTTCTAGAAACAACAAATAATAACTTGACTTCCAGTTGATCATTTGGTATCCGAAGTGGCTTATATGAAAGGCAAAGACCTCTAGATTATGTTTATTTTACCAAAATAAAATGGTCATGCCTTGATTTGTAATTATTTATTTAAGACAGTAAGGTCTTAAAGTAAAGTCTTGTTACTTAACAGAAATAATGTCCAGAATAGAATATAAAGTCATGATGCAGTGGAAACAGAATGAATATTGTGGTTTATCTCATGAGCTTGGAGGACTGCATCCATACATCTCTGCAATTCTCAAATAAAGTATTAATAAAGTCATCTGGAATGGCAAAGAAAACATTCGTGCAGGACTCAGAGTTCATCAAGATTCTTTGGATTCAACTTCAATGCCTCCTCCATTTTACCCCAGACATGCTCAATAATGTTCATGTCTGGTGACTGGGCTGGCCAATCCTGGAGCACCTTGACCTTCTTTGCTTTCAGGAGCTTTGATGTGGAGGCTGAAGTATGAGAAAGAGCGCTGTCCTCCTAAGGAATTTGCCCTTTCCTGTGGTTTGTAATGCATTGGGCAGCACAAATGTCTAGCTACTAGAGGCGGTTGATGTTGCCATCCACTTTGCAGATCTCTTGCACATCCCCCATACTGAATATAACCCCAAACCATGATTTTTTTCTTTACCAAACTTGACTGATTTCTGTGAGAATCTTGTGTCCATGCTGGTTCCAATAGGTCTTCTGCAGTATTTGTGAAATCAAGACTAGCAGTCAAGTTATTATCTGTTGCTCTTACAAGCGGGATCAACAACAAGACTTTTGTCAGGTGGTGTATAGCCCAGAGAAAAAGACAAGCAGAAGAATGGATTAATCAAAAAAAATCTGGATAAGAATTTACAACAAGATGTTGTACTACATGTCTACACTGTAAAAATAAATCTGCAAATGAAAAGTTCCTGTATTTTGTGATTCACAAGCGATTTCTGTTTATTTGCTGGCAACTATCTCTCTGCAACTCTCACACGGTCGGCCACTGAAGCTAAGCAGGACTGAGCCTGGTCAGTACCTGGCTGGGTGACCACATGGGAAGGCTAGGTTGCTGCCGGAAGTGTTGTTAGTGAGACCAGCAGGGGGTGCTCAACCTGCGGTCAGTGTGGGTCCTAATGCCTAAGTATAGTGATGGGGACTATATACTGCTCAGTGAGCGCCATCTTTCCGATGAGACATTAAACCAATGTCCTGACTCGTCTAAATGTCTAACAATCCCAGGATGTCCTTCAAAAAAGAGTATGGCTTTGACCAAATTTGCCTACTGGCCTCTGTCCATCATGGCCTCCAAACCGTCCCCATTATCATAATTGCCTTCATTACTCTGTCTTCTCTCCATCAATTCAGCTGGTGTGCAATCTGGCGCAATATGGTTGCCGCCGCATCATCTAGGTGGATGCTGCACACTGGTGGTGGATGAGGAGATTCCACCCAAACAATGTGTAAAGCGCTTTAAGTGTCTAGAAAAGCACTATATAAATGTAAGGAATTGTTATTATTATTGCATTATGGGAGCTTGACCTCTGCTACTATTTAAAATTTCAGTATCAATTAGTACCTAAGTTGTACTGCAAGTACAAATACACCAGCTCAGACAGTAATCGATTGCAGACTCATTTCATTGGCTGATGCTGCTATGACGATCGCCTCAGTCTCAACTTTAGACACGCCCTCTGTCAAGCATTGATGCTGAAGCCTCGTGTGAAACGGGCGTTATTAGACGCTGTGATTTGGAATCCATAGCAGCAATGCATTACTAGTATTTCATTTTAAAGAATATTTATAAATATAAAAATGCATTATCCAGTTATAGTAACTTCTCCATAGTCGCTCAGTTGTCTTACAGTAAAGTGGTTGGTCTGAGAATTCGTCCCACTCTTCCTCTATTAATGGGACGGCTGGTTTAAAAGTATTTGTTAAATTACAGTGTTGCGTGTTAATATGGGCCAAAATCTCTGAGAAACATCTCCAACATTGCTGAATCTGTGCCAACAAGAATTTAGGACTTTCTCGTAGTCCATCCCGATACTAGTAAGGTTTACTTCACAACATGAGTTTAACACATGTAATTTGAACACTAGCACAATTTAAATGGATAATTCACGCAATAAATTGACATTTTCTTACTATTTACACAGCCTTGAGTTGTTCCAAACCTTTATGAGTTTCTTTATTCTGTTGAACAAAAAAAGTAGGGAAAGTAGGGAAAACAAATATCGTGGCAGTCAATGGTAACAGGTTCCCAACATTTATCAAAATATATTTCAAAGAAAGAAAGTCAAGTAGGTTTGCGATAAGTAAGTAAATTCTGACTGAATTTTCAGTTTTGGATGAAGAGCCAGATAAACGGTGCTGTAAATGGAAATACAGTACTCTTGTTGATTTACAGTAAGTGAACCACTGCCAATAGGTTACTGTAGATTCTAACTGAAAACTGTTAACAGTGTATGCTTCCAAAACTGAACAGGCAACAAATAATCAAATTAAATATCTGATGGAAAAGGTTAAAGGAGGAGAGATTGAAATACTGCAATAATAGAAGAAAGCATCGAGGACTAAGGGATCAGAGGAGATGTGGAGTGTGTGACAGAAGTGTTCATCAGTTGTCTCCCCTCTGGCAGGAATCAGTCCTCACAGAGCAGGTATGCACCCGCTTTGATCTCCAAACACACACACACACACACACACACACGCTCTCTCATACATTTAAACACACATGCACACAGCAGGACTATTAGGTTTTATTATGCTCATCAATTTTGATTCAGCTCTAGTGAGTTAAAATGGTGGAGAAATAGTTTCGATTTGTATTCTAACTGCTGTTAAGTTCTTAGACTAAACATTTAGTTTTACATTTTTGAAAATTCTGTTATGCACACCAAGACTGCATTTCCTGAAGAGCCCCTATTATGGGTTTTTGAGAATGACCTTCCTTGTAGTGTGTTACACAGCTCTAAGTGAAGTGAAATATCCAGCTTAAATCTGAAAGTGCACAGTGTTTAAAACTATTGATTCATCTATAAAAGAGTCGACTCATAGATGGCGAGTCACGCACCAAGCGACCTGGGGCCTCATGTATCAACGCTGTGTACGCACAATAACTTTGCATACACCATGTTTTACGTTCAGAATCGCTCACGTTTGGATTTACTAATGATGAACTGATCGTGGGAAAGTGCGCAGCTCCACGCCAGCTTTGTGCGAGTCTGTTTTATTTCCATTGGCGACTCCTAGAGGCAGTTATGTTAAATTGCACTTTACAAAGTGTCTTTGAGCCTTGCAATGGCGTCTGTATGAGACGGGTTCTTCTAGCAGGTATATAAGGTTTCCATACCATACAGTTGACCAGCCAAACATTAAAGCGCAATTTGCAGCGGTCGCCTGTTTTCCCAATGTAATGGGAGCGATCTACCGCACACACGTTGCTATAAAGGCACCATCTGAAGATGAACTTGCATGCGTGAATCAGAAACATTTCCATTCAACAAATTTGCAAATAAAATATGATGCACAGACTTATTGATTATTCCTACTTGTCTTTCTCATGAAAAATAGTTGGCAAAATCTGATATGTAGCGGGGGAAAAAAAGAAGAATGAGTTCATTAGACACTGGATTCGAACCGAGTTCATGCTCGAACGTGTCAAAACATGTTGCCATGCGTTTTACGAGCTGCGCCACTGAGACTGATATGGGTACCACAACATTTTACACCTATAAATCACACTATTTCTTTTTTTAATTCACTCAGTGCGATGTTCAGACCCAACTGTGTTAACCGCATCAGCTAAACTCTCCCCACTCTATTTTTTTTTTGTTGTTAATTCCGGAGGACAAACTTGCAAATAACACAGTTTTCCTCCGGTCTACCTCCGAAAGCAGCACCTTCAATTCACATTCTGTTCAAAGTTTCTCTTTTTGCTTGCTTTTGCCTTTGCTTTTTTCTTGGGTTTTGCCAAAGTAGAGTCATTGGCATATTCATACGGGGGAGGAGGCAGAGAGGGGTTTTGTGCTCGTGCATGTTGCGCTCAGTTTCACATTCATTCGGATGTACAAAAGAATATGTGTGAGATTCGGCGTACGCAGTGTTTCATACATCTGAATTTCTTTCTGCGTACGCACATTTACAGCTTTAAGCGTACGTAATGTTTTAGTATGATTTCCATGCAAGTCTTCTTACTTGGCAGTATTTCCGGTTTCGACCGAATGAGAAAGGAGAAGTGGTAAATACGAACTAGAGGTCTGCATACCTGCTGCTATACCGCTGGAGCCACAGGACCCGACCCATTTTTTGCGGTGCGGGAATAAGTCTGTAACTCTGGTGTAATTAAAACGGGAACGGGCGCTTGGATGCTGTTTAAGTGTGTTTGTGTGGCGTGAGTGTGTGAATGAGAGAGAGCGTGATGCTGTGTGACGATATCAAAATTTGGATACCGCCCAAGCTTATTGTGCGCTCTCAAATATACGCTGCTGAAGTGCTATTTAGCGTGGTTATGTAACCAGTATGTCTCTAACATTTATTAGATTTGTTAGGAATATTTATGAATGTCTCCAATAGACCTACAAAGTGGCATTAATGCATCCTGAAGTAAAGTGAAACGGCTATAAACTCCAGCAAGATAAAGTCATTGTATGCAGAACCACAGACTTGCACCTTTCAGTCAGTCAGTCACCTTATAAAAACAATGCACAGCACTACTACGATTACAAAAAAGTTTGCGCTGTTATAATTTACTTACCTTTTAATGCGTTCTGGTGCAATTACACCTCGCTATTAAAACAACAACAACAACAATGACTGAATGTTTTGAATGAGAAGCTGTAATGTAGCTGTGGTGGTATGAATGAATGTAGGCGGAAACCATGCTATACCAATGTTGGGGACTCGGGGGTTTCACAGACCGTATCAAAATGCTGAGGACCAGCATTTATCCGGGATAATTAACAAAAAGGGGCTGGTGTCTTAAGATGGGCCTGAAATACAGGAGATCCCAGGAAAAACAGGAGTGTTGGCAGGTATGTCCACACATGCACTCTGCACTCTGACTACTTCAATATTGTTATTAAGCCGTGCTGACCATTTCACTCTGTCTCACGCAAAACGCAGTCGACCAGTCGCAACAGGCTGACGTCAGCCCAATCAGCGCAGATTAGTTTCACGCTGAGCAGGGATTCGGGAACAAATGAATCGCTGAACAAAAAATATGGGAGTCACTGGGATAATTAGGTAAAAATAAATGCATATAAGACAATGAAAATGTTTTTGACCTAGCATGCATATCAGCCTGTTGTTGGAGACACTTAAACCAAAATATGACCATTTTTAATGTATAATAGGGGCTCTTTAAGTGATTTGTTTGCCTGATAATGCCACATCAGCAGCTTACATATACAGTTGAAGTCAAAATGATTCGACCTCCTGTGAAGTTTTTTTTCTTATTAAATGTTTCCCAAATGATGTTTAACAGAGCAAGTATTTCCTATAATATTATTTCTTCTGGAGAAAGACCAAATTGTTTTATTTTGGATAAAGTAAAAGCAGCTTTATTAAAAGTGCTATTTTAAGGTCAATATTATTAGCCCTTTTAAGCTATTTTTATCATGTACAGAACAAACCATCATTATACAATGATTTGCCTAATTACCCTAACTTGCCTAATTAACCTAGTAAAGTCTTTAAATGTCACTTTAAGCTGAATACTATCTTGAAAAATATCTAGTAAATTATTATGTACTGTCATCATGGCAGAGATAAAATAAATCAGTTATTAGAAATGAGTTACTAAAACTATTTTGTTTAGAAATGTGTTAAAAAAAAAAACTCTCCGTTAAACAGAAATTGGGAGAAAAAAATATACAGGGGGGCTAATAATTCTGACTTCAACTATGTGTGACACGTTGCTAAAAACATTATTACACATATATTAAACTAGAGTAAAAATTGCTTATTTTTGCATTGTTTAGAGCAAAATGATCATTACATTACATTCCACATAGAGAGAGAAAGCAAGTATGAACAGACATGAGAAATGGATATGAACAAGATGATAAAGATGGCACCAAAAGACACTTTAGTTATTAAAATGTGAAGGAAAGAATATAAAGTGCTCTCGAAGCTGATGGGGTGAATACAGGTGCTGAAAGATTCTGAGTCTCTCTCAGGAAGAGACTGGCACCTGCTGGTCACTCTGGTGTTCACTTCGGAACACAGTGGGAACATGGCGAAATGTAACATGCAATGTGAACATGTTTCAAAGTATGGAGAAAAGAAGATTTTTATCAAATAAAAACAGAAAATAAAAAAACCTGGAGTTATCCTGAAAAACTCAGCTTTGCATCACAAATGTTTTGCATCTTAGAATATATTAGGAAAATATAATTTAGTTTATTAACAGTTTTTAACAGTAATTACTATTACTAACTAATAATACACAGTAATATTAATAAACTGTTATGTTTTACAATATCACACAATTGCTGTCTTGGAAAACTCTAAAAATGTAGAAAAAAAATTAATACAGTAATTCCAATATTGTGAAATATCATTACTGTTAATCACTATTATTTTAAAAGTTAAAATATATATTTTTATTTAATATAATCCTGTTCTTTATATATATAGCATAAGTACCAAACTTCTTTTTCCAAATATTCTAAACAAAAAAAGCAGGAAAACTTACTTTTTGAGTGGATTTGACAGGGCTCTTTACAGCAGGCTTTTCTTGTTTGTCATCATCCCTAAAGATAGATAAAATTAATTTCAACATCTGAACATTTGAAGTGGATCTTAACATTTGAAGTGGATAAAATAAAGATTTTAAAAAATTGTCCCAAGACAAGAATGGGTGTTGTTGGTAGCTTCAAATGTTGACAACTGTGTATATATATATATATATATATATATATATATATATATATATATATATATATATATATATATATATATATATATATACATATATATATGTGTGTGTGTGTGTGTGTGTGCATGTGTGTGTATGTATGCAAAAAACGATGCTAGAGTTTGAGATTCTTTAAAAAAAAAAAAAGTGTCATTGTGCAAGCAGCAGCAGTTGCCGCTTTCACTTTAACCATTCTTTGAAAAGATTATTAATGGGCTTTTTCCAGAGATGGGTTGCGGCTGGAAGGGCATCCTCTGCGTAAAAACATGCTGGATAAGTTGGCGGTTCATTCCGCTGTCACGACCACGGATTAATAAAGGGACTAAGCCAACAAGAAAATGAATTAATTAATTAATGGGCCTAACATTAACCGTGTGCAGGTGATCATCCTTTCATTATGGCATGTTTTTCACCTGCTTTCTTTTACAGTTATTGTTTTATTAATTATGGTATATTAATCATCCTTTACAATACCATTGCTTTATTAGTAGATTAACTTCCCATTTATTTGTAGTTAACTGGTGTTCTGGGACCTTTAGCCAGTACAGACTACTGTTCATACTTCTAGATACATGACAATAAATATTTTTAAAATGTCAATTGTATTTTTTTAAAGAAAAGTTTTGTTGAATAAAAAGTGTTTGTTTACAGCTATATTTGGCTTGTTTTGAAAATTTCTAATTATTTTAAATTTGTGGATAAGAATTTTTTTTTTTTTGAGTTTTGTTTTTTTTGGTGTAGCCAGATAATAATAAGGTAAATCTGTAGTGTTGATCCCTGTTAAGTCTTGTGAAACAAGAACTATTTGCAATGCAGCACTAAAATCTATTTGCTCATGCTCATTGTACGAGGTCATACACAACACACAAAACGTGAAATAAATAAGGAGTCATGTAGACATAGCACAACTTCTAAATTAAAAAGTTTAGCATGCCAAAATCAAATATATGCATATAAAATGTATTCTCCTTACAACAAAATTGTAGGTCGTGAAAATGGCGAGTGGCTAGTAATGTTGAAAAACTACTAGCCACAGTCACTAATATAAATATAAATATATATATATATATATATATATATATATATATATATATATATATATATATATATATATATATATATATATATATATATTACTCATAAATTATAAATAAATAAATTCGTATTCATAAATTACCTTTCACGTGAATGTGCAAATTGTATTTCACATTCGCCCTGGATTTGTGATTGTTTATATTTTTGAGACTTTCCAGGCAGCACACAACTCTCACACAGATCACTTTTTAGCAAATCAGATGAGACGTCATTGTTCAACCAATCATACCTCAAAGAGAGCAATGTAATTGAGGTACTCCACTTGGCAAACCATTTATGTAATCAGACTTAATTTAGAAAGGAATAAACACACACACAAATCTAAGTTGATTCACACATGAAAGACGATTTGCCCATTTGATTTGCGTAGTAATGTAAAACAAATTTTAAACATTTACAACTTTTTGTACACTGTTATACATTTTTAATTTGTAATATACATTGTTGACATTTCTAAAATGATTTTTTGAATATACAGTTAAAGTCAGAAATATAAACCCCCTTTTAATTTTAAATTTATTTTTTATATTTCCCAAATGATGTAACATAGCAAGAAAATTTTCACAGTATGTCTGATAATATTTTTTCTTCTAGAAAAATTCTTATTTGTTTTATTTCAGCTAGAATAAAAGCAGTTTTTAATTTTTTAAATACCATTTTTGGGGACACAATTATTAGCCCCTTTAAGCTATTTTTTTTTTCCGATAGTCAACAGAACAAACCATTGTTATACAATAACTTGCCTAATTACCCTATCCTGCCTAACTAACATAATTAACCTAGTTAATCGTAGTTAAACACTTTAAGCTGTATTGAAGTGTCTTAAAAAATATCTAGTCAAATATTATTTACTGCCATCATGGCAAAAATCAAATAAATCAGTTATTATAAATGAGTTATTAAAACTATTATGCTTAGAAATATGTTGACAAAATCTTCTCTCCGTTAAACAGAAATTGAGGAGAAAAAATAAACGAGGGCTAATAATTTAGGGAGGCTAATAATTCTGACTTCAACTGTATAATTTAATTGTATGCATGTAAACTGTTTTTATGATTATATATATTTTGTCATATACTTAAGTATAAATGAACCTTATTGAAGTAGTTCACTGCGTGTAAAAACTTTCAATGAAACACTTTATAACTGAACAAACTTGAGCTCTTACTCTTCTTCATCATCATCATCATCGTCGTCGTCGTCGTCATCATCATCGCTGTCTTCATCCTCATCTGAGTCCATTTTCAGCTTTTTCTAAATAAAAAAAAAGAAAAAAAATACCTCTATTAGAAGCAGAAAATTAGATGATATAATCATATTACATTATATTTAAACTATAGTTATGCAATTATATTACTTATTTTTATATTCCTGGTGTCTCAATTTTATGAAGTAATAAGCAGCAAAAAATAAATAAGCATTGCAGTTATTTTTTGGCCAGTAAATCACATCCTTAAAAAGAAAGTCCCTCAAAATGAAAAATCCTGTCATCATTTACTCACCCTTAACTTGAACGCAAAAGAAGATGTTTTGAAAAATGTTGAAAACCTGTGACCATTGATTTCCATAGTATTTGCTACAACGGAAGTCAATGGTTACTGGATTTTTACATTAAAAAGAAACTCATAAAATGATGAAACCACATGAGGGAGAGTAAACAGTGAGTACATTTTTCATTTTGGGGTGCACTATCCATTTAACCCTAGTAAAACTCACTGGAAGTGACAGCATCTCACGGCTTGCTGCTTTAATAGGAATTCTGGGATCATTTCAACACCCTGACAAATAATTTCAAACAAACTCTCTGTGTATCACATTGACGGCAAGCTGTTGCTTGTCTCAGACACTTATCTAGAGGATTAAGTGTGTATTGAACAATGTGTCTCTTTATTGAGATTCCATGAAAGTCAACAAGGAAACTTTCACACATCTTTTTTAAATGTTTCTGGACATCTTGTTGACACCCTAATTTCTTAAGAACAAATAAAAAGGACAACCAGTTCCTGTTGTAGTTTTTTCCCCTGGTACAAATATCTTAACAATAGTAAACCAAAAAAAAAAGCAACAAACAAATATAAGTCAAAATTATTCATCCTGCTGTGAATTTTTTTTTTTATCTTACTCAAATATTTCCCAAATTATGTATAACAGAGTGATGAATTTCTCACAGTATTTGCACTAATATTTTTTTTCTTCTTGAGAAAGTCTTATTTGTTTTGTTTCAGCTAGAATAAAAGCAGTTTTTAATTTTTGGTTGTTTTTTGCGTTATTTCGAGCAAATTTGTTCTTCTGTTTTGAAACAAATTTTTGAAGCTGCCTCACGGCAATAAGATCCTTGTGTGAATTCCAGCATGTAGAGTGGATGTTTGTACAGGTGAGTACAATGTGACGCGTTTGAGTATGCAGCATTAATTCATGAGAAAGACTTGGTTCAAACCAATCAGTGCGCTCTATTGTGTATGCGGTGCAACTTCATTAATATGCAAGATAGCTTCTAAGACTGTTTTTACCTGTTACAGTGTTCAGAGAAATGCCACGATGTGTTGCCAAATCAAGTGGAAGAAGAAGAATCGTTTGGAGAAACAGGTCATCAGTGTTGTGTTTATTAATGTGCTGCAATGAAGGTTTTGTTTTTATTTCCCCGCTATGAGAGCGCAGCTGGACTCATGTGTGGATTACAGTGCACGCAACAGAAGTACGTTTGTAAGGAACATTTTTACCCGAGAGCTTTTCGCATCTGGAAATGGTGAAATCTGGATTTACCGCTCGTCTCTTTTTAAAAAAAGACATGGTTCCATTTGGTGTTGATTGTCCTGTCTCTAACGTTACAGATTTTTTACATAAGCGATCAGTGGTCTTTGTTTGTTTATTCAGATGGCAAAGTTAGTTCGTATCGTCAGCAGTACTATTTCAGTGTTTAAAGTAAAATAATTTCTAAATAACTAAGTTTAGAGTACGTTAATATTACTACAATATTATGGACTGAAAGATCCACTGTAAATGCTGCTCTCCGAGTGTAAACGTAAACACCGCAATCAAACTATTACCATAGTGTAGGATTTTTGCCACATTTTGTGACAGGGTAGTCTATACACACACAGCTTTCTGGCACCACCTATCGAGTGCAGTGGCGTAGCACAAAATGCGGAGGCCCCCCTGCAGGGATTGCTGACGGGGCCCCCTGATGAAGTGGGGGGGGGATACGTCATACGTCAATTTGCATATCACTGACGTCATCACGTTCTACCTTTTCTGTTTGTTTAACAGCTTATGTTTACTAAAGGGGTATTTATAATTGCACTACACTTTATATATGCATGTTTATTTAACTAAATTTATTGCTGTTTGAATACAGTATGTCATTATAGATGTGTAGTTTATGTGCAGTAATCTCTCATGTGTAATAAACTCAGACAAGTTCAGAAACTGTCACTGTCATCTGTGATTGTGGACAAGAAAAGAATAAACGGTCCAATTAAAATGTTAAAATAAAGGAGAAGCAGATCGTTTAGACTGTACAAGGGAAATACCTTCACACTGCCTGTGCTAAATCATTTGTCGTCGGTACGCAGAGGGGTGATCTGCTCTCGGGCTGCAGGTGGGAGAGGCTGCTGTACGAGGACTGACTGGGCCGCCTGTCAGTGCTGTGAGGCGGGGGAGGGGTTGGCGGCATCACACGTAGCTTGTTGAGAAGAGTAGGGACGGTACAGTATGGACAAATGACAGTCTAAAAAAATCTCCAATAACACACAAAAAAAAGTTGCTACATTTGTCGCTAGGGGGGTCTGAAAAGTCGCTAAATCTAGTGAAAAAATCACTAAGTTGGCAACATTGGCGGCAAGCAATCAGAATGAAGTAGTCCACCGCTTGAGAGGTGTTCAGAGAAAACAGACCAGTGAACTTTGGTTCCGACCACAGTGGTTCCCAAGAGTTTGATTATTGCGGATTTCCGGATTTTCAATTATTGAAAATCGCGACTACGCGGGGCCCATCCACTACGCCACTGATCGAGTGCATCTACGTTAGAAAGAAATGCAGAGTTTTTTTTTTTCTCCCATTCGCCATGCGGTCTCAAACATTCCTTTAAATCTACACTCTTCGAGCAGTTCCTCGTATGCAATATCTTGTTTGTCATGGGGGGCAAGCATGAAATGTTCCTGAATGAAAGTGAAACTATCAAACTGAAGTTCAAGTCCACAAATTAATAGTTTGGCAAATAATTCGATTACTGATGTCCATGTAAACACAGGTTATGGCCCTTTAAATTGGAAGCGGCAATGGAAAGAGATCAGCTGTTGTTTGATGTTTGGAGCGTCATTGTCTGTTTTGTAGTGTCTGACTGTTTAAGCTTGGTATAAATGTTGACTTTGAGTGGGATCTGTTAGACCGATCTGTTGGTAAAAGTTCTGTCGTTTGTAATATTTGAGTTCACGACGGATGTCGTGCGTCATTTTTAGCCTGCTAATGCTCCATTTAAATCTTGCAAAAAGATGACTTACAAACAAGGGTTTACCTGGAACAGCATAGAAAGTCATGTGACATAAATACCTTGCTCGCAGGCTTTTTGATGTTTAGGCACACTAGTTTAGTGAAGTGCACAAAATAGTATTTCTGTTTTTTAGTTAGAGTAAGTTCAGGGCGCATCTGCGCTGAAGACTTTTTATTTTCATATTGTTATTTTCTTATTTAGAGGATTAGAAGGAGATTATGGGGATATTTTTGTTATGTTTCTTTCACTGATTTTCTAGTGCACCTTTCAGTTTCCTCTTCCATTTGACTTAGTTCTTCAAACTTAATATTATTTCATAGTACATACTGTAAATGTTTGGTTTGTGAGAGCAATAAATCTTTTGCGGTGATAACTTCTGTGTTTCTCTTGTCACCGTTAGTTTATTCTTTTATTCATCTCCAACCTGCTCCTTTTAAATCCCTAGACAGATTTCCATCAAGGGTTGTAACAATATCTGCACCAATAAATCAATTAATATAAATCAAGTCCACTTATTATCCACTTACCAAAAGTATCAATTGTTATTTAAGGTGAAGTTAAGGACAGATCACCTGAGGCACTTTGGCGAGGGTCATGTTGGACGGTCTCTTCACCGGTGAAGTGTTGTTCTCCTCTTCCTCCTCATCCTCATCATCTGACTCCTTGACACCTGAGCAAACCACAGAGTTGGAGGCATCAATATTCTGACATCTGTAAGTGGCAGGCCTAAATGCTAACATCCACAGAATGGAGCGACATGCTGAAAGTGTCTGAACAGCATGAGCAAAACATATGGAAGCGATTATACAGGCATAAATGGAGTCGCATGGTAATTTATAATTCACTTTTGAGTCTGTGTAGAGAAAGAGAGAGAGAGAGCGGGGTCAGATTAATCCCATGGACACTGCAATAGGTAGAAAGAATCGTTCCATCACAGAGAGATGAAGAGCAAACAAGAGAAGCAAAAGACACACATGGGAAATGGTCCTCCTGAACTCTTTGTTTTGAGTGCATGTGTCCGTTTCTTTTTTAACCAATGAGAGAAGACAAATGGTACTCACTGACAAAATGTTGACCGCTGATGTAGACCGGCCCCCCTCCGGACTGCAGACGAAAGGACACAGGAGGAGTGACCTCAAAACCGCCCAGACTTAACTAAAGATGAAAAAGGGAAGGATCTCTTTCAACAAACACAATGGAAATGTAATGGGCAATGCGCACAGCTAGTGTTTTTCAGCCATTGATAAACTTCTGAAAGGTTAATGTGACTATCAATTTTATTTCATAACTTTCCTCTTACAGCAGAGGTGTCCACACTCTGTCCTGGAGGGCCGGTGTCCTGGAGAACCTCCAGGACTGACTTTGGACACCCCTGTCTTACAGCATCGATGATGTAATGTAGTTAAAATACAATCAGTTAAATAGACTTAAGCATTTAGTTAGTTGTTCAAGCGTAAAACGAGATGAAGGATCATGTAAACACTAGTGCCGTCAGAAGCAGCAGTCTAGCACAGAAGCTTCATTAGAAATACTGGGCATAATATCCATTCATAGGTCACTTTATTAGGTACACCTGTCCATCTACTCGTTAATGCGAATTTTTAATCAGCCAATCACATGGCAGCAACTCCATGCATTTAGGCATGTAGACATGGTCAAGACAAACGGCTGCAGTTCAAAGCGAGCATCAGAATGGGGAAGAAAGGTGATTGAAGTGTCTTTGAATGTGGCATGTTGGTGCCAGACGGGCTGGTCTGAGTATTTCAGAAACTGCTGATCTACTGGAATTTTCACGCACAACCATCTCTAGGGTTTACAGAGAATGGTCAGAAAATGATAAAATATAAACTGAGCCAGAAGTCAGAGGAGAATGGCCAGAGTGGTTTGAGCTGATAGAAAGACAACAGTAACTCAAATAACCACTCGACACAACTGAGGTATGCAGAAGAGCATCTCTGAACACACAATATGTCCAACCTTGAGGCAGATGGGCTACAGCACCAGAAGACCAGCTAAGAACAGGAAACTGAGGCTACAAATCGCACAGACTCACCAAAATTGGACAATCAAAGATAGGAAAAACGTTGCCTGGTCTGAGGAGTCTCGATTTCTGCTGCGAGTTCGGATGGTAGGGTCAGAATTAGGCATCAACAACATAAAAGCATGGATCTATCCTGCCTTGTATCAATGGTTCAGAATGATTGGTGGTGGTGGTGTAATGGAGTGGGGGATATTTTCTTGGTACACTTTGGGCCCATTAGTACCAATTGAGCAACTGAGTATTGTTGCTGACCATGTTCATTCTTATGACCACTGTGTACCCATCTTCTGATGGCTACTTCAAGCGGGACATCGCGCCATGCCATAAAGAGCAAATCATTTCAGACTTCTTTTTTTTTTTAACATGACAATGAGTTGACTGTACTTAAATGACCTCCAAAATCACCAGATATTAATCCAATAGAGCACCATTGGGAGTGGGTGGAATGGGAGATTCGCAGCAAGCACGTGCAGCCGACAAATATGCAGCAACTGCATGATGCTATCATGTCAATATGGACTAAAATCTCTGAGGAATATTTCTAGTACCTTGTTGAATCTTTGCCATGAAGGGTTAAGGCAGTTCTGAAGGGGGTCCAGCCCAGTACTAGTAAGGTGTACCTAATAAAGTGGCCTATGAGTGAACATTTTCATATTTTAAAGACATGGCAGGGAAAAATGGAATTTAATGCATTGCTTTTTGTCCAGTCTGAGACCTGCTTTACATCCTATATCAAACAGGTAGTAAAGATAACTGATTTGTAATGAAATCAGACCTTGTAATGGCAACAGTAACACAAAAAATTAAAAATTAAAACATGTTCTTTCTGTGCCAATGCTTTGCAAAAAATATAAATAAATAAAAAAATTCAGATGATGAATAATTCCCAACAAAAACAAGCGAGAATTCCTTCCAAGAAAGAATTCATGACTAGGATTCGTCCTGAACATTCCATGCCAGTACATCTGAGACAGGCCTACAGCTAAACATCAGAATTGCGCAATTGGAGAAATACAAGCCACGGCCAACAATTTTGAATGAACATTCCAACGCGCCAGGCAACGGCCCTTGCATCGATGGCAACCAGATGTAAACAGCTGAGGGCGCGATGGTCTGCTTAATGCTTTAAATGACAGCTATGGAACTGTTGCAATTACGTTGAATGGCGAGCAATCCCTCATGTCCAGAATCATCTCAGATGATCCGTTTCAACACAAACGCTGACTGATGAGCTGATTGTCTCTAGAGCAATCCAGACAAAACCGCCTAATTACGCTACAATTATTGCTCTACATTTTTTTTTTTTTTTTTTGAGTCAGTTATCCTGGGAGTAAAATCCAAGATCTTACATTCATCACTGAAACAACAATAAATACGGATTTGAAAATTAGGAAAAGTTTTAAAGTCTGCATGAACCGGAAGCTGCAACCCTTTTTTTCCTTAAATTGTGACGCAGTTCGTAGAGAAACTAAATATTACATGAGCAAAAAGTGGGCGCGGCTTTTTTTCTACTGCAAGCTGATTGGATTTAGTAAAGTAGGCATTTCATTTAGGAACTTCGGGAAAAGGGTTTTAGTTATTACAACCCATAGATATTGACATTAGATGTTGCCTACCCTGTTGTTGTCTATTGGAAAGAATGTGTTAATGGAGCCGCCATTTTAGTACAGGGTAGCGCTCCTTTGAAATGGATGCAGACCAAGGTGCAGTGGAGGACTGGACATCCAGAGCCAGAGATATATAAACATATATACATATATCGATGATCGGGAGTTTCCCGGCGGTCAGCATGCGAATATTTTTTTTTTTTTAAATTTACGAAAATTATAATTTTACATAACTTTTTTTAAAATTGATGGATGAGTGATCACATGCACTTTGCCGACAAAAAGCATGCGTTTGTGTGCGTAGAAATGTATTATCTTCCCTCCTGGTTACATTTGATCTAATCCGTGTCCTGAAACACACCTGTTCTCCAGCTTTCACTTCTCATTCTAACAGTGGGAGCGATTTGTTTGTGATCAAATCTCTGTAATGAATGACTCGTTTACTTAGCCAACAATAAGTTACTAGCACCGCAGCATCTTATTGTCATATTTTATTTACACTGTTTGCTTATTTTATTCAACAAAACTAGCATAAGTCGAGTGTTTCGTGCGAGTTGGAGCTACTTTGCCTTATGGTGAATTCAGTAAAAAACTGTAAAATCATCAATAACGTCACCTGTTTAGCACAAAAGTTCATAACATACAAAATCGTAAAAACTAAATCTCACCAATGAAATGTTGTGCCTTTGTGCTTTGATTTCTTTGTTTGCTCGTTACTACACCCCAACACAGCACTAAAGCCCAGCATCTTCACATCTGGCACACTGTCTTGACTAGTGTAGTTGAATAACATTTGTCCTGGGAGCACTGTACAAATGTGGCGGCGCTATTGACGTATGCTCAGGGTCCCTATGCGATATCTAGTGTATATATCTATGATTACAACCTAACACAGTGATCCTCAATCACAGGGCAGCGGACTGGTACCGGATCAATTGGTAGTGGGCTGCACAAGAAATCATTCATTATTTTTTTTATTTATTATCCGAGTCTGAATGATCCTTTTATTTTGAAAAATCTTTTATTTTGAAAAATGCACATACTCTCTCGTTTACATCTTGGTCACTTGAGTGCCCAAATTTAACACAAAAGCAGCAAAATGACTATGAAACAGACGTATTTGGAAAGTTTCTTTACGAAGGGGAAAACGGACAAACAAACTGTCAAGGAATGGATCCACAACCCATTTGTCAACAAATCAAGTGAATCCACCATGTCTGTGCAAGAAGATCAATTGCTGGAGATCATAAAATGATGGCGACCTTTTAGCGGCTGTTTGCATATTGCGTCTTCTCTAGAATTTGTGCAAGTTCGTTATTTCCAATAGAGATGAGCGTCTTGTGCGCGCAAGTGGCGTGATGCGCTTGCACCTTCCAGACACGCCCAGTTAAATAAACGCTGCGAGCGCACTGCGAATCACGTGACAAGAACTGACCAATTAGCTTCAGCTTGTATGGAATATACATATTTCGGTATTTCAGTTGACCAATTATCTCAGACAAACACTGAACACCCAAACACTGCAGTGTTTTGCAATTTTCTCCACAAATAAAACTGATTTTGTTAGCTTGTCATCCTCTGAGAAAAATGGTTGATGGTCACACCTATCACAGTACGAACCACCGCTTCCTGGTCTGCTATAAAATTGTCAAGCATTGACCGGTCCGTGGTGACAAATAGGTAGGGGACCACTGACCTAACAGACACCTCCTCCTCATCATTTCTGTTTGCAGTCAAAACTGAGGGGCGTGGTTAAGTATGTTAGCCACACCCAATTCCTCAGACAGACGTAATCTGAGAATTTAACTTAAAAAAAAACAGGCATTTTCAGATTTCACTTTTAGATTACAAGGGCAAACAATGTATTTTTTATTCTTAATGACATGCACAGATGAATTATTCGCCACAAAACTAGCGTTGTGAGCTAACAAAATCATATGGCTAGTTTTGATTCAATTTGTACTTTAAAGAGCTCAAACTCCACCCACTAATCTACTCATACCAGAACACAAAGAGTTGCAAACACATTCGCATTAAGTCATAAAACGCAGATTCCTCCCAGAGCTCTTTGGAAATGTTCATATTTTCCGTTGCTGATATAAAACAGAGGCTAATATGTGCTGATGTCATGGAGCGCTCCTCGCCTTCCGTCCTGATGATGCAACGCAGGCCTTGCCCCTTTTAAAAACAAGCTGTCAATCACAAGTTGACCAGCCTCGGCACAGCTGGAATTTTTATTAGACGCATTCTCAAAATACCACAGAACACCCAAACATGCCAGAGTATAAACTAGATTCATGGTGTTACCGAGGGCATAATAACACTTAAAGGTGCAGTAGGTGATTGTCTTCAGAAGCATTTTGTGTTGTGCTGGTTGAAAGTCTCGTCACAATTCAATAGTAATAATTTAAGTAAATGATCTAAATGTATTTATATGTATTTTTATATTTTGGGTAAGGCATAAAACTAAAAAATGTTCATCCAATTAAATAGAGTCAGACCGACATCTCTCATAATTCCGATAAGTAGGCAAAACTGTCTGTCAGCAAATGCAGAGTTGAACAACTGCGCAGCCGTTTGTACGCATCCTCACCGACCGCTGTTGGTGCCACACGTTCAAGAGAGAAGGCGCGCGCGATCGGTGAAAACCTGCCGAATCGAAACTTTTTAAAAACCTGAATCAATATTGGAGTTACCTTTGCACGCTGGAAAAAGGATGAAACAATGGTTGAAGGATTTCTCTTAGCAAGTGCTGTTTTGTTTTAAAACTATTTGAGCTTCACGTAAAGCTGATGTAACGTTAGATGTTGTTACAAATGGATTATATCTTCACAGAACTGTCGTTCAGTCACTAAAATCTTCCGGTAAAAGATTGATAAGACTATTTTCCAGTTTCATAAGGGACCTTTTACAGCATCTATAATGTAGATTTTAATTAGTTTAACAACAAAACACAAGTAAATAGCGCTATTCCGCCTAGTCTCTCCCTGTATTGTTTACCATGCAACTCTAAATATTCACTCTGAAATAGCATGTCAGTTTGGCTTTCTCGCCGTCGGACAAGCACTAGTCGCTTTTAAACACATGAGAGAGGGTTCTTTTGCTGTGCTCGTATTTAGGGAGGTGTGGCTCTAGACGGCAGGGGAGGGAGTGTGATTCAGAGATTTATGCTAAGCTGTTAGCATTGTGAAAGATCACCTACTGCACCTTTGGCAGATAAGTGCATGCAGCAATATTAGAATACTGAAGATGTGTGATTTAATAATGATTAAGTGTTAACAACTGAACTAAATATAATAGAATATTGTAAAAAATTGCAATGAGGTCCCACTAATTAACTAACCATTGTTATGGTATATTTTATTTATTTAATAATGATAATAATTCTTAATACTGTTACTCTATATTATTTGAAAATGTTTAACACCACAAATGGTTTTTAAGTGCTTTTTCCACAAAGTTACAAAAAACTAAACAAAATCGTACTTAGAGATGTTGTATTAATTATAAAAAAATGACTTCTTATAATTGATGAACAAGTATTTCAAACCACACTGAACTGAGCTAAACTGAACTGAACTTAAACACTAAAAACTGAACTACCCTGATCCAGTTACAGGGCTCGAAATTAACTTTTTTACTTGGTAGCACCGGTGCTCTCAACTTCAAATATTTAGGAGCACCAAAAAAATTTAGGAGCACCAGAAAAAATTTAGGAGCACCAGAAAAAATTTAGGAGCACCCATCAAAAATGAATGAGCACTGCTGCTGTATTTTAAAACAACATCAACAGGACTAACAAAAAACAGAAACAACTATCTTTGTGATGACATTGATATTTGTGTGCAATAATTCTAAAATGAATGTCTAATAATTATAGAATATTAATGATGATGAAAATGACAATAATAGTAACAATGAATTACATTTCTCATTATGATGCTGCCTTAAATGACGTGCATGAATATCTGCTATAAAAAGTCTGTTACTTTATGAAAAATAAATGTATAGTTTGCATCAAACAAAAATGAAGCATTGCAGTAAGAAATATGGATTTTGTACTGCTGTTTTTATATGCATGTCAATTTAATAAATAATATTTCTGCTACAAAACAAACAAAATATTATAATAAATAATTCAATTCAAAGCTGAAAGCTGCAAAACAGTCATCAGTAAATAAATAAAAAATAATATACACCTCAAAAAAGAATAGACAAGATAAAGTAAGTAAAGTCTCACTTCTATCACTCTTTAAAAGTTTTGGTTTCAGTTTGTGTCAATTTAAAGGTTTAGTCTGAGCTCAGACTGGCTGATCTTCATTTTTCTGTGTTAGTGAAAAGCAGGCGAGTCAGCCGACCCAATTTATGAGCAGGCAGAGCAGTACTCTTGCGATGACCACCGACGCAATACCGTTCGTTGTTATGATGAGCCGCAGTTTCAGTGTAAACTTAGTAAAGGCGAGCTCCTTTGACGATGATATGTACAGTATTAGATTTGACTTTTAGCGGACATTTGCGCTGAACACGCAGTGAATGCAACGCATCGAGATTCGGGCACCTTCTCCGAAAAACACGTACTCGATTGATCTCAGCTGGCGGATCAATATTCACCACGTCATGATCGCTCTCATCTGCGCCCTCAACTTTAGATGGGGTTTGCAAACCTGTGTGCTTTAAGTTATTACTCTTCAGCCGTTTGTATTTCCCGTGGTCGTAAAAGCTCCTTCCTTGTCATCTAACAGCGGAAAGTCTTAAGGGATTGACAGCTAATAGGAACCAATATAGCGGCAGGGAAGAGCGATTCAGCACGTTTTTACAAAAAATCAAAACAGGTCGCACTACAACCATTATCTGTAGTCGCACTAATGCGCCAAAATATATTATTAGGTCGCATAGATTAATTTTCGGGCGCATATGTGACCAAAATGGTCGCAATTTCGAGCCCTGAGTTACTATGACCATTTATGTGAAGCTGATTTGATACAATCTACATTGTAAAAGCACTATACAAATAAAGCTGAATTGAATTGAATTACTTGGGGTGTGCAGGGTTTCCACATATTTTTCATTTCATAATTTATTAGATTTTTTCAAACTAATTTCATAGTAGATATCTAAATAAAGGTTCCATTCACAGTACTTCAATTACAATTTAATACTCTGACAATACTATTAAATACTAAAAGTCAGCTAAAAGTATAAAAATATTGAGCTAAATACTTGGAACTTAGAAAAAACTTGTTTTTTTTCTAAATTACATAAGATCCCAAATATCACTAGTTTATCGGCAAGATGTATTTTAAAGACGGAATAATATCAGCTGTTTACAAGGGTCTTCATTCATTCATTTTCCTTCGGCTTAGTCCCTTGTTTATCAAGGCTCGCCACAGCGGAATGGACCGCCAACTATTCCAGCATACGTTTTACGCAGCAGATGGCCTTCCAGCTGCAGCCCTGTACTGGGAAACCCCCAAACACTCTCACATTCACACACACACACTTGTAACAAAATTTTTTTTACACTGTGATGCTATTTACAAACTTTTTTACACCTGTTTATAACACAAAACCCAACGGAAATGAACTCTAGAACACTTACAGAAGGCAGAACGGATGGTTTCAATACAGCAAGTGTGATTTTGGTGGTTTTGCCATCGTAAGTCAATCCCTCCATCTCCACGGTGTGGAATTTATCCTCCGCCTCGGCACCCAAACACACCTGAGAACACGGGTGAAGAGGTGAGAGATGTGGTATTGCCAGTTTACAGACAATCAAAACGACTTGTCTGAAATATACAGTGCATCATTAGCATAGTGCCTCACAAAAGAAATACTGCTATGGCTTGTTATCATTTTCCTGTTCATTCATGTAATGCAGCTTTGACACAATCTATATTGTGATACAGAAAATAAGTGTTGTAAAACAGAATACAGCTGCACAAAATATTGTTTTAGCATCAATATCACAACTACACATTTCTAAAACTACTTTAAAAATTACAATTCCTGAGAAAAACTACTCAATTACAGTAATTGGAGTATTTGATATTACTTTACACCACTGCCTATATGGCAATATTAGACTTTTGTCAAATATTCATCTTCCTCACCGACTTAAGTGACAGCTGATGTTCAGCCTCATCATCATCCAGGTCAACTTTGTGCTCTTTCTTGTCAGCCTTTAACGAACAACCTACAGGAAGACAGCAAAACTAAATTGAGAATAAAGTTGGTTTTATATTCGCACATTCGTTAAGTGACAGCTCAGTTTTGTTTACCATGGTACTTTGATTATTCGGACTGAAATTACATGCAAGTATGACTTCAAAACAACATTATCATTATTTAATTGACTGTAAACATTGTAGTATTTTGATTGGCTGCTAATATGATTTCACTATTTAGAATTTGCAAAGAATACTTTTTTGAAATGATATTAAGATGAAAATATGAATGTGCGAATATAAAACCAACTTTACCTTAATCAAAAACTAATACTTTATTCAAAAATGTTGTAAACACGTGATAAACTTTAGAAAAACCCATTTTATGCAACCAAAAATCCCACAAAATAAACAACATCCTTTATAAATAGAAAATAAATACATGAAATATAACTATCCCCAGTCCTCCAGCCCATTATATCGCATATATAAACATTAGACTAAACACAAAGGCAGAGCCAATACATGTGGCTAGCTGCATTAGCCACAACTCTTGTATTACAGTGCAATGCAGCAGTAGGAGCTTATCGTTTGATTGCATATGACGAATTGTCGCATATATATGGTTATGCAACGTGTGATTTTAATTCAGCTCACCAAACAAATACATCTGGGGTCGGCTGAGGTCTTTAATGTTATCCTCCATTTTTGCGCGCACAGGTCCTGTTAAACGTAGTTCCGGCGTGTTGATTGACATCGAAATGGACGAATGAGAGTGTAGAAGTGGGCGGGCTTTCAATAGCGTCGTCCAATAGTATGCACGGTCGGTGATCATGTAAAGCCCTTTGTTTCTTTTTCGTGCGTCCACTACCTCGTTTGTCCTCACGATGGAGCCATTTGATAAATCCTCACTATATTTGCCTTGCAAAAACTATAGATATAAACACTAGATATCGCATAGGGACCCTGAGCATGCGTCATTAGCGCCGCCACATTGGTACAGTGCTCCCAGGACAAATGTCATTCAACCGCACTAGTCAAGACAGTGTTATTACGTGAAGACGCGGGACTTTAGCGCTGTCTACGGGTGTAGTAACGAGCAAACAAAGAAAATAAAGCACAAAGGCAAAACATTTCATAGGTAATATTGTGTTTTTTTCTGTTTTTGTATGTTCTGAACTTTTATGCTAATCAGGTAACGTTATTGAGGATAACAGTCACTTACTGCATTCACCATACGGCAAAGCAGCTCCAACTCGCACTAAACACTCGGCTTATGCTAGTTTTGTTGAATAAAATCAGCAAACAATGCAAAAGAAATATGACAACGAGATGCTGCGCTGCCAGAAACTTGTATTATTGTCGGCTAACGTTAGTGAAAGAGTCGTTCGGGGGATTCATTCACAAACGAATCGCTCCCTCCGTCAGTATGAGAAGTGAAAGCAGGAGAGGATGTGTGTTTCAGGACATGATTAGATCAAATTTAACAGGGAGGGTGAATAGTACATTTCTGTACACACAAACACAAGCTTTTTGTCAGGAATTCCCGTGCGGTCACTGATCTATCAATGTAGAAAAGTGATGTAAAATTATAATTTTTGTAATTAGAAAAAAAATTACATACTAACATCCAGGAAAACTCCCGATCACAGATATATGTGTATATGTGTATATCTCTGTCTTTGCATGGCCACAGTCCTCAATTGTACCGTGGTCCCGCATTCATTTCAAAGGAGCGCTACCCTGTAGCAAGATGGCGGCGCTATTGACGCACTCCGTCCAATAGACAACAATAGGCCAGGCGACATCTAGTCTATATATCTATGGCAAAAACGCCAAATCTTTTTTGTCTGCTCAACAACATCGTGTTGATTTGTGTTTTGTATGAGGATGGGTTTAATTAGCTGTGTGATTTTAGACATGTTTACATGCATCCCCAGATAATAAAACGATAGCATCATTATTAGTGCTAGTTATTGTTATTGTTAACTTAGTAGAAGTAGTAGTTAATAACTAACTAACTGACTTACTAAATAAATAAATAAACACCACCTTGGTTAGTTTATTACCTCGTTGCAAGGTTTTACTGTATTTTTTTCTATCATGTTTATTCAGTTTTAAACGCTTACTGTTAACAGCCATCTGCAGTATTCTAATATTGCTGAAAGTGTTATAATGTAGACAAAAAGTATTTAGAATCATTATTATTTGTAGTAGTAGTAATAATAATGAAAAATAATAACAATAATAACAACAACAAAAATAATAATAATAATAATAATAACAATAATAATAATATTAGAGTGATTTCTGAAGGATCATGGGATCATTATGTGTGTGTAATAAAGCTGAATATTCATATTTAAAGTCACTGGAATAAATTATTAAATTACATTATAAACTAGGCCTACTTTTGAACAGTAATTTTATTTCTCCCGGGGGGGGGGGGGGGGGGGGGGGGTGGGGGGGGGGTTGGGGGATGGTCAACGACATTTATAATATACATCGTATGTATATATATATATATATATATATATATATATATATATATATATATATATATATATATATATATATATATATATATATAGCCTTTCGTTCGCAAGAACGTCGAAGCTTCGTTTCACTGAATTGCTCTGGCAATAAACGCGTGTCAGTACTTACTAGGCCATGATCTCGCTCCTCAACTATTTATTAAACCCTTCAGAGGCTTTGCTTGATTTTCTATTCACAACAACAACTTTTTCTGTTTTGTTAAAGGTGACAAGCATAAAAAAATGAGGAGATAATCGCTTCCAGCCTTCATGCAGGCGCTTAGTGAAAAGGGACATCTTGAAGAAAACACTTCCAAACAAGCAGCACTTAAAGGTGAGTGACCCGTATACACACACACACACACACACACGCCCCAAAACGCATGCATACCTCTCTGTGTGCAGGATCCCAGGCTTTATCACAGCTCTCTGTAGTTTCCGGGACCTGTCAACACATTGCTTAACATTCACTTAAACATTTCTTTCTGTCAAATGTACACAAAGAAAAGCTTTTAATAGCTTAGCTTCTAATGCAATTTCTTAACTTGTTACCAAAGATATAATAGGCTATTAAATGTTATGTCATACTATTAGAAACTGTTGTACTGTTAACTTATTTTAGTGGTTAATATCATAATATCTTGTTAATATATTGACTACTAATCCTACTTAATATCTTGACTACACAAATAAAATATCAAACTATCCCCCCAAAAATATACCCATGAAAGAGATAGTTTACCCCAAAATACAAATTTACACTGAAGTGTTAACAAACCTTTGTGCCTTTCTTTATTCATGTTGAGCAAAAAAGAGGAAGATATTTTGAAGAATGTTGGAAACTGCTAATCATTGACATCCATAAAGAAAACCAAATTTATGGAAGTCAATGGTTAGCTGGTTTCCAATATTTTGTCGAAATATCTTCTAAGAAAGGCAAAGGTTTGTAAACACTCGAGAATGTAAATTAGTATTTTGATGTGTATATTTTGGGGGGGGATAGTTTGAGATTTTACTAGCTAGTGAATGAAATGTATTTTATTTATGTAGTTAATATATTAACTCATTCATTCATTTTCTTTTCCCTTTAATTAATTCCCTTTATTAATCCGGGGTCATCACAGCGGAATGAACACTAAACAAATAAATACTATTCTAAAACATTGACTATATTCTTGTAAAAATTATGTATTCGCTGTCATAAAAAAATTTATCTATTTACATTACACTTTTTATTTTTCTTTATTTATTAGCAAAATGTTTCCCAGAGATGGGTTGCGGCTGGAAGGGCATCCACTGCGTAAAAACTTGCTGGATAAGTTGGCGGTTCATTCCGCTGTGGCAACCCCGGATTAATAAAGAGACTAAGCCGAGAAGAAAATGAATGTATGAATATTAGCAATATTAGAAACAGCATCTGTAAATGTTATCTGTCCTTCAGGTTCTTATGGGTGCTGGAAATCCTGGAAAATGCTTGATCTTTAATATAGTGTTTTCAAGGTTAGAAAAATGCTAGGATTTTGGACAAAGTGCTTGAACTTGCTTAAATTTGCAGGGCTTGAAATTGTGACTGTTTTGGTTGCATATGCACACATTTTTGTCTATGTGACCTCAAAATATATTTGGGAGCATTTGTGCGAGTACATAAATTGTTGTCGTGCGACCAGTTTACATTGCAAAATGTTCAGCGCATGTGCGCATTTATGGAGCTAATAATAAGCCAAAACAATCTGATGTTGAATTGTGTTCAATTGAATTATTAACAATTGTAAGTTAATAATACTGATTATGTCCTATTGGAAATGTTTTTAATTTGTTTGTTTTTAACTTGATTATTGAACTTCTAAAATTTAAGACAACTTAATTTTTTAAATCAGATTTTTATAGACATATTTTTAAACCTGAAACTAATCCAATGACTGCAAAAAAAAAAATATATATATAGCAATGCACATGAAATACCATGAACGACTGGTCATGAAAGTTTGTGGCTACACCCAAACAAAATCTGACTGTAAGATCATTTTGAAAACATACTTCATCGAATAACTAAACTTTTTAAAATTTATTTTTTAATCATTTTGGGTAAACTATCCCAATAAATCTATTCTCTAAAGTGCTCAACAATTTTTAGTTTTTTAAAATAGCACAATGGATTTAAATGTGAAAAAGTACATACAACCGTGATTACTAGGTGCTGGAAAAACATACAAATGTACCTTAAAAGTGCTTGAAATGTGCTGTAATTTGAAGTTGGAAAAGGTGTAAGAACCCTGGTCCTTGTGTATGAACTTCATTTTTTTAAAGTAGTATATTGGTTAGAATGGTCATGCAAATTACAGTACAGATACCTGCAGTACAAGTACCTGCATGCATTGCTGTAGCTATTCTTTACTGTACACATTTATTTCAACTTATATTATTTCTTAAATATCAAACGTTTTCAGAGCAGATCTCAATGTTCCATCATACAATTTCAAAAGCATAAATACGTGCAAAACACCTGTAAATCAAGATGTAGGGAGCTGTTAATTTTTTTTTAAAAGTGCATTTCACCATAATTATGGTAATTTCAGTTCTTAGATGTTTTCCCAGCTTCTTGCTTGCACAGAAATGTTTTGCTGACCTGTATCTCTTTCTGGAAGTGAACTGGTTATCTGATTTTAAAGAGAGAGGAGATGAGCTATTTAGACGTGTCAGTAAATCTACAGGTATATCAGATGTTTTTGAGTGTTGTTTTCCTTTGGTGATGTTTTTGACGGTCTGACAATTGGCGGAGATTGTTCTACAGATGCTGTGAAAAAAAAAGCCTCATTATGCAACATTCAATTGTGGCGAGGAGTCCTACATTTCTGGCATTCTTTGATAAAAAGAAATGTTGGTGTTTATTGTGTTGGAAGATCTAAGTGGCTCTGCATAGAAAGATAAAAATGTAAGCATGTGAATATAATCTATTTTCAACACACCAACAAATATGCATTGCCAAAACTTTAAGAATGGACAATACTAGGTGATTAGTCTTCAAGTAAAGGTTATACACAAGCATGTTTTCAGAAAAAAAAAAAAAAAACATTAATGACTCTCTCAGAATACATTGGCAAACAAAGACAGTTTTTTTGACACTTAAAAGTTTTTTTGGATGGATAGTAGGGTTGAGCGATATTGACCAATTTGGCATTGTATGATGTCTAGTGTGAAACATCTAACGCAATCTCATGGCAATTTGTAACTTTTTGATTTAGGGGCTTATTCGTATGAATTCGTACGATCTAATTTGTACAATTTCGTAAGATATGCTCATCACCCAATGGCGGTTGGGGTTAGGGGTGAGGTTGGGTGCCACGCCTCCTTTTTAAAATCATAAATTTTTGTACGACTGAACTTGTATGAATTTGTACGAATTAGTCACTAAACTGACAAAACGTAAAATATTTACGTTTCCTCGTGACATCAGGCTGGAAATATCGCGATTGATGATGGCATTGTCTTAAGCGAAGGTGAATTAATTATTTACGAATAATTAATTAATTTATAAGGAATTCATTATTTGTAGCCTGCCATTTTAATTACCCGACCATGATAGTGATCTGTGTCTTTATAATAGTGTCGACAAACTTGGTTGGTAAAAAAGTGCACAGTGAGGTCTTCGCTAAAATTACTAAGTACAAACAGTAAAAGATTGAAGCAGTGTACTGACGCTGTGACACGTTACCTGATAGATTCAAAAGAACGAAGAGTCATTAGATAGAGAAAAGATTAATTAAATATCACGTTTAACATCTTTAGTGAGATGCGATCCAGGAGTACATCCTTGATAAACTGTCCGACGTTACTGTAATTTAAACCTGTGGTTCTCAAAGTGGGGGTCGGGACGCCTCGGAGGGGTCGCAAGACAATGAGGGAGGGGGGGGGGGGGGGGGGGGGTCGCTTGGTGACTTCTAAAAATTAACATTTTCATTCATTCATTCATTTTCTTGTCGGCTTAGTCCCTTTATTAATCTGGGGTCGCCACAGCGGAATGAACCGCCAACTTATCCAGCAAGTTTTTGAGCAGCAGATGCCCTTCCAGCCGCAACCCATCTCTGGGAAAATTAACATTTTATGAAACTATAAAAATAATTACCATAATTCATCCATAACCTCCTTGACAACAAAATAGTAATTAATAGTAACATTGTTAACATGTTAATAATAAACATTAAGAAAACAACATGCAACTAAAAAGCCATCAGCCTTTCAAAATGTTTTGTTTTTGTGGCCTCAAAAACAATGTTTTGAGTGATTACGTTATATTTAAGACACAGCAATAGTGTCAGCCATTTATTTTAGGGCACCAGGTTAAACTTTCTGACACTTTCTGTATTTAATAAAAATAAATACAGACCACAACTGAACATGGAGGATGGTCTCCGAGTGGCGTTCTCCAAAAATAAACAGTGAATAGACTTGGGCCCATTGGTATATGTGCATCGGTGGGTGCAAGGTTTATATATTTACAACCACTTGGGAGGATATTGGGGATTGCGAGTTACTGGCATTGTTATTTTGGGGGTTGCAGGCTAAAAAGTTTGAGTATTTTCATTTTTTGAGCACAGCATCAGAAATTAGGTTATTGCATCGTAATGTACTTCTCGAGGTATGGTCACGAGGAATCCTGCTTCAGAAAAAAGTCATCTTTCCGTCAAACAAGTTTTAGCAGAGGTGGCAGTAACGCACCAAAAACTTTGCTGTCAAACATCATAAAACATAAAGAAGAAGAAACCGTCATTCTCGCCATCATATGGATTTACTTTCATCGGCTAGACACCGGCTTCACAGCTCCATGAATGTCGGTGCCGTCACTTACTGAGCCGTGATCGGTAAATCTATTGTGGACGCTACTGCCCTACTTGACTTATAAAATAGCTTTGCTACTGAAAAGCTATTAAATTTAGAAAGTAGCGACGGTACCGCCACGCTACTGAGAAATGTAGTTAAGCTAGTAGCGTCACTACTTGTATTGACGCTACTGCCCAACACTGCATTTAACCAACAGTAGATCTACACATAGGCCTAATATTAATATTGTTGTTTTATCATTTGTTTGAGAAATGACACTAATAATAGCCTTCTCATGTTAAGCTTTATTTTACATCTATAGAATTGTGAGAGAATTGTGATTTGATTTTAAGCAAACAAAAAAAATGTGATTCTCATTTTAGCCATAATCATGCAGCCTAAGCTCAGACATTGCATATGCTAGAGCGCATGACAGAGTGTGTGTGTTGTCACGTGATATGCGTTTTCAGTGGTATATTGTGGATGGAGATCTTTTCAGAAATGCTAGGTGTAACGCCAGTGTGGACGTGGATCATTTTCGTTCTAAAATGCCTTTTTAAATCTAGGACGTATTAGTGTAAACGGGGCCTAAAGGCTCGTAAACACCGGTATGCTTTTTGTTTGGGTTTATCGTCAGCATTTTTCAAGACGTTTTTCCGGATTCAAACCTAAGCGATTTTTACTGGCATTGAGCAGAAGAATTTGCAGAATCACTCTTTGATGTTAGATAACGCTACACAACTTTAAGCTTCTGACACCCGCTTGTAACACGGAAGAAGAAGATAAAGTTGACACGCTTGTTGTTATGGATGGTTCAAGCAGCAGCTCCAGCTCTAGCGATGAATAAACGATTATCGTTCACAGAGCAATAAGCAAATTTTTTTTCAACGTGTGCTCGCATTGACAGTTTTGCACTTGAGCGCCTCCAAGTGCCGTTTACTGTAACTTCAGCAGCTCCGTGTATGTGAACTAAAGTGCGTGTCGAAACAAAAAAACGAGCATGAGGCATTTTAAAGAAAATCTCTTTAGCTCCTGCCGTTTTGCGCGTTGGTGCATTCGATCACATTGACACCCTTTATTTAGCCACAAGGCATGAAACGTCGACGGATAACGCAAGCAAAAACGCCTCAGTTTGCACCTTAAGTGGGTATTTTTCACGAGTGGGTTGCTGCTGCAAGGGGTCGGGGTGGAGCATCAGCATCCTGATGTCTATCGATGACATTGTCTATTGATCCAACCGTAATGGATCGCCATCTTGCATGCATAATGCAGCCTTTTTCATTTTTTTCATAGATTTTTAAATTTTTTTAACAACTCTTCCATTTTTACTACCCAATTGTCACGTAAATCTACAATAAATATTACTTGCAAAACCTTTAAAATGGTGCTGTCGAAGATGACATGAGATTACAGTATGAATGATGCATGTGTTTTGGCTCTTTCGGTATGTTAGTGTTGTTTATCTGCGTTTATCTTTCTGCTCGTGTTTTGAAAATGCAGCACGTTCAGTGTTTAACCTGTCGGACATCTGATCCAATCAAAAAAACGCAGACTTCTTATGAAAAAAGCAGAGGCCATATAGGTCATATTGGTTTGTAGCGTCTGTGAGATAAACAGGAGCCAGTTTGGAGTACTGAATGAGATGGGAAGTGTGATACTTTAACCTCTCGCATCTCGCTCATCTTGTGTGACAACATTTTATTGGACGCGGTGCAGATACTAGATAGAGCGAGAAAACATAAAGCGGGAGAAAGAGAAGCTCTGAGCACCTTTGGCCACACACAATAGAAGAGCTTTCGAAAACAGGCTGGAGGAATTTTAGCGAAATGAGCCAAGTCACGTCGCAGTGACAGAATCGACAGGAAGATGAAAGGCAGCTGGAAGACTGAAAGAGGAAATGAGGGTTGACTAGCAGATCACATTGACAGGGTGTTAACCAGGCGAGATCAAACTCCACTAAACAAACCTGTGAGGTTTGTCTATTGTTTTGATTGCAGAGTTTTTTAAAAAAACAATTGCCCACAGTTACACAGTTGAGTTTTACCATTTTTGGATTCATTCAGCTGATCTTCGGGTCTGACAGGAGCACTTTTAGCTTAGCTTAGCATAGACCATTAAATCTGATTAGTCCATTAGCATCAGCTCAAAGCGTTTTGAGAGTTTTGGAAGTTAGCTTGCTGGTATAGTTTCAGGTGCTGCATAATATTATTGTGCCTGATATAATACAGCAGCAAAGTTCCTTGATAATTACATCAGAATAGGAGTATAGTTTCTAGCCTTACCACCACAGCAGTTTATTTTTTCCTTTCTGTCTTAGTACACAATGGAACTATACAGATAAGTCAAGCTTTTAATAGGAAAATTACTATTATCTAAAATAGTGATGGGGCGACGCAGTGGGTAGCACGTTCGCCTCACAGAAAGAAGGTCACTGTGTTGCTGGTTAGAGCCTCGGCTCAGTTGACGTTTCTGTGTGGAGTTCGCATGTTCTCCCTGCGTTCGCGTGGGTTTCCTCCGGGTGCTCCAGTTTCCCCCACAGTCCAAAAGACATGCGGTACAGGTGAACTGGGTAGGCTAAATTGTCCGTAGTGTATGAGTGTGTGTGTGAATGTGTGTGTGGATGTTTCCCAGAGATGGGTTGCGGCTGGAAGGGCATCCGCTGCGTAAAAACTTGCTGGATAAGTTGGCGGTTCATTCCGCTGTGGCGACCCCAGATTAATAAAGGGACTAAGCCGACAAGAAAATGAATGAATGAATAAACTAGTGATTGTCATTTTTGAGTTAGATGCTAATGGTCTGATCCATTTCAATTATTTATGCTAAGCTAAACTAAAAGTGCTCCAATCAGACCCGGAGATGAGTGAATTTTAAAAATGGTGAAACTCAAATGTTGAACTCCGGGAGTTGTAAAATTAAACTGATTTGTGGAGTGTTCCTTTAAGAGTTTTTTTTATTATATGTTAGCTGTAATGATTACTTTATACTTAAAATTACATTAAACTTATTTGTTTAAATAAGTTTAATGTAATTGTGTAAACTTTAATGTAAACTTAATGAAATGACAAGGCTATAAAGGCCATATTTTGTTCACCTGAGTTTTTAAGCTAGTTTACAAAAGAAAAAAAAAGGATTTTAGAAATATGTCTATGGACAGATTTACAAAAGTTTAAAGAACTGGAGAAGTAGTTTTATTTCGGCTACATTAAAAGTATTTATTTATTTTTTTTAAAAAGCATTTTAAGGTCAAAATTATTAGCCCCTTTAAGCTTTATTTTTTCGATAGTCTAAAGAATAAACCATCATTATACAATAACTTGCCTAATTACCCCTAACCTAATTAACCTAGTTAAGCCTTTAAATATCACTTTAAGCTGTATGGCAAAGATAAAATAAATCAATTATTAGAAATGAGTTATTAAAACTATTATGATATATATATATATATATATATATATATATATATATATATATATATATATATATATATATATATATATATATATATATATATATATATATATATATAATATGTGTGTATGTATAATAGTTATTATCTATGTATAAATGTGTTGAAAAAATCTTCACTCCAGTAAACAGAAATTGAGGGAAAAATAAACAAGGGGGCTAATAATTCTGACTTCAACTGTATATGTATTCCTTTTTAATGTTTTAATGTATACTTAACCAAAAAATTAAAAAATGAACACATTACTTGATCAATAAACTGCTAAATTATTTTGAATGTATTGATAAACAAATGAAATTAATTACATAATACTATTTACAAACCAATTATTGAAATGAAAAGTTATATCTGATAATGTCAAAATTATTAAATGTTTTTGAAGAGAGATCACAGTAGTACAGCTTAGGCTTGCACCCTTGTCCTTTACGCACTGAAATTCCTCCAAATTCCTTGAGTCTTTTAATGATGCAAAGCACTGTTGAAGGTGAAATATTTAAACGTCTTCTTATCTTTCTTTAAAGAACATATATTTTAAACATTTTATTCATTTTCTCATGTATTTGTTGGCAAACTGGCAAATTCTTAGCCCATCTTTGCTCCTAAAGGACTAGACCTTTACTGGATGCTGCTTTTGTACCAAATCATAATTACAATCACCCGTTTCAAATCACATCATTATTATTTATCCGTTATCTCTTTACTAGTACTAAAGTGCTTCTGTCCCTGTCCTAATATGTTTAATAATAAAATAAAAATCCTAAGGAACACATTAAATAATGTTTGTTGTATTGTCTCCAATGAAATACAAGTCAAAGTAAATTCAGAAATCACTACTTTTTTTTATTTACCTTTTCCAAACTGTCACAACTATTTCTGATTTGGGGTTGTGTGATGAATAATATTATTAACTAATGTTGGACCCTTATTGCTAATCATAAAATGCTCCATTGTAACGTCTTCTGTTATCTCCGAAACAGTTTCCCAGATTTTAATATGTTTAATTAACCTGCCCTAGAACAAAACCAGAAAACCATTACGCATAATGAATTTTCAAACGTGCCGATCGCACATGTTTTCCAGCGGTGTTTCCAGTCTGCGGTTTCTGCGACTGCTGGTTGTTTTCTGAAAGCCACAGGCTGTGAAGTGCCGTAATCAGTTTACAGCTTTAGCATTTCCTGGGAGATGCAGTCATGTGTACAACAGAATGTAAAGCCTCATTTAGTGCGAATAAAACGGCCATGATTCCTCGTCCCTCCCTGTGTAGCGTGGATCTCACTCCTCTGTTTGAACCAATGAGGAAAGAGCTGTTTTGACTGCTGCTTGTGTTCACTGAGATCTGATCAGTTGTTTACCCCTCTACAGTGTCCGGGTGGACATGGGTGACGGCTGCATTCAAAATATGCATCAAGAGCTTTGTTTTTGTATACAAACTGAACTTGCTGGTTTCTCTTTAACAGGTTCTTACATGCAATGTGTGATGATTTAAACTAATACGCTGAAAGAAATAGATTTATTCATTTATTTTCCTTCGGTTTAGCCTTTATTTCAGAGGTCGCCACAGTGGGATGAACCACCAATAATTCTGGCATATGTTTTACGCTGTCGATGGCCTTCCAGCAGCAACCCAGCACTGGGAAACACCCATACACTTTCATAGACTACAGGCAAATTAGCTTATTCAAATCACTTTTGACCAGCCTGAACTTACAAGGAAACGTAAGTATTTTACGTTTTGTCAATTTAGTGACTAATTCGTACGAATTTAAGTCTAGTTGTATGAAAATGAACAATTTTAATGGTGTGCCACTCAGCCCCATCCCTAACCCCAACTTTCGTTTGGTGATGAGCAAATCGTATTAAATTGTAAGAATTAAATCGTACAAATTCATACGAATGAGAAACTAAATCAAAAAGTTCTGAATTGCCGTGAGATTGCGTTTCCCGGTGGAAACCCACATGAACATGGGGAGAACATGCAAACTCCACACAGAAATGCCAACTGGTCCAACCGGGACTCAAACCAGCGACCTTCTTGCTGTGAGGTGACCTTGCATACCACTGAGCCACCGTGCCGCCCCAAAATGATTCATTGGATTTACTCAATTTTTTTAAGGTAAGTGGTTGCTAACCATTTATATGGGCTGAATTTAAAAAACACATTAAATGTAATGTTCAACTTAATTTATTTGTTTAAATTCAGCCCATTTAAATTGTTAGCAAACACTTACCTAAAAAAAATAGTAAATCCAATGAATCAGGTTTTTTAATGTAGGTATACTAGTTGTACTTTTTCTTATTAGGAAAATGAAAATTTTAAGCTTAATTTCCTGAAAACAACAACTGTGGTGGCTTTATCTGTGGTTTGTAGTGATGCAAAAGATTTTTAAACGGGTTTTTAATCTTTTAGATGACACAGACTCCAAGTATGACCATTTTCATGCAAGGGACCCCCCATCTTATAATGTAATGGCCACCTTTAGTTTCTTGTAAAACAACCTCATTTATACGGTGGACAATTCATGTTTGTTTTGAATAATTATTTTTGGATGTATAAAGTGTAATATGGTTTTTAATAAACCATTTATTTATTTATTTGCACAGTTAATTACTTGTTTTAATCTTTTTTTTTAATTTTAGTCAAATGTTGAAGATATGTTTTCTGAGTCCTATTCAGAATTTTATTGTTTATTATGATCTAATAATATTCTAAATTTCATAATTAAGTTTTCAAAGAAATAACCAATTATACTGTGTGTGTGTATATATATATATATATATATATATATATATATATATATATATATATATATATATATATATATATATATATATATATACATACACATACACACACACACATATATATATATCTATATTATACAAATGCATTCACTCGTCGGCCACTTTATTATGTACAACTGTCCAACTGCTCATTAACGCAAATCTCTAGTCAGCCAATCATATAGCAGCAACTAAATGCATTTAGCATGTAGACATGGTCAGGGCGATCTGCTGCAGTTCAAACCGACCATCAGAATGGATAAGAAAGGTGAATATAGTGACTTTGAACGTGGCATGGTTGTTGATGCCAGACGGGCTGGTCTGGTCTGCTGATTTACTGGGATTTTCACGCACAACCATCTCTAGGGTTTACAGAGAATGGTCTGAAAAAAAAAAAATCCAGTGTTCGGCAGTTCTGTGGCCGTAAATGCCTTGTTGATGCCAGAGGTCAGAGGAGAATGGCCAGACTGGTTCGAGCTGATAGAAAGGCAACAGTATCTCAAATAACCACTCGTTATAACCAAGGTATGCAGAAGAGCATCTCTGAATGCACAACACATCCAACCTTGAGGCAGATGGGCTACAGCAGAAGACCACACCAGGTGCCACTCCTGTCAGCTAAGAACAGGAAACTGAGGCTACAATTCACACAGGCTCACCAAAACTGGACAATAAAACATTGAAAAATTTTTTTTTAAAAATTATTTATATATTATATATATATATATATATATATATATATATATATATATATATATATATATATATATATATATATATATATATATATATATATATATATATGCACTCCTAAAATAAAGGTACAAGAGCTGTCACTGGGGTGGTACCTTTTTAAAAGGTACACATTTGTAATTGAAGGGTCCATACCTCAGACGTATATATTAGTAAGAGGAACACTTTTGTACTTTTTAGGTACCAATATACCTTGTGGTATTAATATGGACCTTTTAGGTACAAATTTGTATCTTTTGAAAAGGTACCCCCCCAATCACAACTCTTTATCTCTGAGAGTATATATATATTTAGATTTTGATCACATCTAAAATATAAAATAAAAGTTGTATTTACATAATATAAATTAAAAAATACATGCATAAGTTAATATTAGTTAAATATTTTAACATAAATAAAATATTTACAGGTAAATGATACCAATAATATTTATTATAATTAACAATATTAAATATTGATGTAAATAATTTTTATAGTTTGTTTTTCTGTATAAATGTGTGTTAAATGTGTAGTACACACACATATGTTACATAAGAACAAACTTTTATTTTGGATGCAATTAATTACGATTAACCTTTGTCCAGCACTTAAAATAAAAAAAATCATTATTATTTCTTTTTTTTTTATTATTTCTTTTTTGTTTTTTTTGTTAGTACTTCCTTAGGTCTAAGGTTGAAAACCCCTGTTCAAGGAGGAGGAACCAGAACAGTGTTAGAAGTCACAATTCTTTTTAATATAAAACACCTTTAAACGTCACGTCATGAAGAATCCAGAGAGAGAGAAAGAGCGCCTCTGTAATTGCTTCCAAAGTGCGTTTTAGGAAGGACTCCAGTTTGACAGAACTAACCGTTTTTAGTCCATCTCTTCATACAGGAAATGTAGAGAACATGCATCACAAACACATCTTACAAAGTCCAAAGGGGGAGAACAAAACAAACACAAATAAAAAGAACAAGAATGAACGAGTCTGGGGTTGAGTCAGTCTCCTCGATGCCAAATGGCACGTAGACAAACAGCCGTCTTGATGGGTGAAATTCATCAGACAGCTTTGCGGTTTGGGGTTGGAAAGGACAAAGCCCGTCCCTCTGTTAGATGGGTAGCTGAAGAAAGAGGAACGAGAATGTAGCGTAAGGGACGAGATTAGTTTTTGTGTTTATTTCCAATTTAACTGGAAATACATTTTTGATCCATGCCAAGATTTAAAGGAACACTGCATTTTTGGAAATAGGCACATTTTACAAGTTAAACAGTTGGAATTTAGCTTAGCTTAGCATAAATCATTGAATCAGATTAGATCATTAGCATCTCACTCAAAAATAAAACAGTTTTGATAATTTTCCTATTTAAAGCTTGACACTTGTGTAGTTAATCATGTGTACTAAAACTGACAGAAAATGAAAGCTTGCTATTTTCTAGATTGAATTGCAATGATAGGAACTATACTCTCATTCTAGTGTAACAATCATGAAACTTTAGCTGCAGCAGGTGGAATTATATTATGCAGCAATGTTGTCTTCTTGAGGACTATTTTCAGGTACTGCGTAAAATCAATGTGCCTGCTTCAGCGATGGAATATATTGAATATTACGCCAGAATGAGAATATAGTTCCTATAGTTTCTATATCTGCCTAATAAGAGCTTTTTATTTTCCATCAGTCTTAGCACACAATATAACTACAGAATAGTCCCGCTTTAAAAGAGAAAATTGTCAAACCTATTCGCGTGTGATGCTAATGGTCTAATCCTATTTAATTATCTATGCTAAGCAAAGGTAAAAGTGTACCTACTAAACCTGAAGATCACAACTGTTTCATTTTCCGTCAATCTTTGTACACAACGTAACTAAGGAAGAGTCCAACTTTAAACAAAAAAATGTAAAATTAGGTTTTTTTTTGAGCAAGATGCTAATGGTCTAATCCTATTCAGTGATCTATGCTAAGCTTAGCTAAGCTAAAAGTGCTCCTAATAAACCCAAAACTTTTTCTTTTTTTATGAATCTTAGTACACGATGTAACTACTAAAGAGTCAAGCTTAAAATAGAAAAAAAATTACTTTTTTGTTTTGCGTGAGACGCTAATGGTCTATTCCGATTTATTAATTTGTGCTAAGCTAAGCTAAAAGTTGCTCCTTACAAACTTGAAGGTCACAACTTTCCATTTTCTATCAGTCTTAGTACACGATGTTACTACTGAGGAGTTCAACTTTAACAAAAATGTAAAACTTTATTTTTTAAGTTTGAATAAGATGCTAATGGTCTAATCTGATTCAGTGATCTATGCTAAGCTAAAAGTGTTCCTGCCAAACCCGAAGATCACAACTTTTCATTTTCCATCAATCTTAGTACACAATGTAACCACCGAAGAGTCCAACTTTAAATAAAAAAAGTCAAACTCTTTTTTTTTCTTTTTTTTTTTACGTTTGAGTGAGATGCTAATGGTATAATCTGATTCAGTAATCTATGCTAAGCTAAAAGTGTTCCTGCCAAACCTGAAAATCACAACTTTTAATTTTCTGTCAATCTTAGTACACGATGTAACTACTGAAGAGCCGAGATTAAAATAGAAAAAATGTAAAACTTTGTTTCGCGCAAGATGCTAATGGTCTGATCCAATTCAATGGTTTATGCTAAGCTAAAATAAAAGTTCTCCCGACAAACCTGATGATCACAACTATTTATTTTCCGTCATTCTTAGTACATAATGTAACTACTGAGGATTCAAGCTGAAAATGTCAAACTTTTATTTATGTTTTGCGCAAGATGCTAATGGTCTAATCTGATTCAATAGTTTATGCAAAGCTAAGATAAAAGTGCTCTTGACTAACCCGAAGATCACAACTTTTCATTTTCTGTCAATTTTAGTAGACGATGAAACTACTGAAGAGTCGAGCTCAAAATGTCAAACTTTTTTTTATGTTTTGTGTGAGATGCTAATGGTCTAATCTGATTCAATGATTTATGCTAAGCTAAGCTAAAAGTGCTTCCAACAGACCTGCAAATTCTCAGCTGTATAACTCTATAAAATGAGCCCATTTCCAGCAAAATAAAGTGGAGTGTTGTTTTAAATAGGCATGTTTGTGTTGGGGAAAAACTGATAATTAAACACACAAATAAATAAATACAGTTTATTATTTTACCGGGATTGTTTAGTGATTTTAACCTCATGCTACTGAGGCTATTAATTCCACACAGTAGCTATATGATTGAAAAAAGATTTTTTTTTTAGGTCTCACTGAAAACAAAAAATCTTATGGCTTCGTGAGTCCCAATCAGGATGCCAGATCCACCCAAATTACGTTAAGCACTATAAATCCGTTCTCGGTTAACTATAGCACACACAATGAGAGCTGCGGGTCAGACCACAGATGCGACTGAGGTGACCGACGTCACCTTATTGTCCTCTGCCCAGGGCTGTAAGTTCTGCAGGGCATAAAGCGAGGAGTTGTGAAGGCAGAGCGGGTCTTGTTGGAGCGGCTGACTCAGGGTCTTCTGAAAGGCCTCCTGCTGAAGCTGCAGCATCAGACGGTTGGCTTGCTGTCGCTCGGCCTCCCTCTCCTCCGCTGTCTGCCTCCTGTCAGCAGAGATATTTAAGTCAACATAATTACACTGCTGCCTTATTTTTTCAGTTGAATCAAATGAACTTTTCTAGTCATCTCGACTTACATTATTCAAACTGACTAAAAATGTTAAGTTAAAGGGCAACTATTTTACCCTTTTTTAAGATTTAAGAGAAGTCTTTTGTGTCTCCAGAATGGGTTTGTAAAGTTTCAGCTCAAAATACCCATCAGATATTTTATCATACCTTACAGAATGTTGGAATTTTCTGCTCTAAACACAATGGGCCCTATCATACACCTGGCGCAATGTGGCGCAAGGCGCAACGCAATTGTTATTTGCTACTTTCAGCTCGGCGCAAGGGTCATTTTGAGGCATTGCACCACACTGTTTAAATAGCAAATGCATTTGCGCTCAAATGTGCGCCCATAGACGTTCTGGTCTAAAAAAGCAGGCGTGTTTTGGCGCGTTGCTATTTTGAGAAACTGTAAATAGTCTGTTCTTTAAACCAGAATAAAGTCGGTCTATTGTCTGGCGCAAAGTACGCCTGGCTTACACACTACACACAAGATGTAGAGCAATACGCAAATATCTTTACATATGAAAAAGATAGAATATATTAAGGATGTATATAATAAGGATATATATAGGATATAAATATAAATGATTAAAATATTACAAAACATATTAATTTCTAGCCTACAAGAATTTAAAAACCACTGCCTTCATAATTTCTTCATCTTGGGAGGCTTTTTCAGTTCATTCAATTTGCTTTAGTATAATGTTATTATTATTAGCAGTATTATTTATTATATCCATATTTATATTTGTTTTATTAAAAACAAGCTTAGATTTGTCCACCTGTCAGATTTTAGACCATATGGGGCATAGCAGGTGTGTTTGGAAATAACTCAGTATTTTGACCACACTTCGTTATTATTGTTCATTTATTCAATTGCTGGAAATTAGAACTGAATTTAGAAATAGTTTTGAAACAAATCTTTGCGCTTAACAAATAAAATTAATTATTTATAGGCTAATTGATGTTTCTGTGCGTTAAGGTTTCCCTATCCACGAGAGCAAAAGTGAAAGTGAACTTACTTTACGTCATGTAAATAGCAAATGCGCTTATTGTGCGACGCAGCTGGCTCTTAAAGGGAATGGGAGATGAGACTCTGATTGGTTTATTCTCAAAACACACCTATAACTCATAAAAAAATAAACTCAACCCTTTTAGCCCATGCACCATGGCGCAAAGCGGATTTTCCCATCCTTATATTAGAAAATATGGATTATGATACTCTCTGAATGCGTTTGCGCCCTGCGCTTTCCGTTTTGCGCCCTGCGCTTTCTGTTTTGCGCATGGACCGTCAAAATAGAGCCCAATGTAGCTGTTTTTATGGTCTGTGCATTTAATGCTAGTTCTCCCCGCCCACCATTCCCACATGCCTGTCGGAGTGTGCCTTAATGTTGTGTCAGATAAACAGCACAGTGACAGAAATGAAGGAAGCAGATCTCACGTCATATTCATGAGAAATGCTACAGTAAGAACTATCCCAAGCCAGGTAGCTAAGAATTCTGGCCCAGATTTGGCCTAAAGCTGGCACAACAGGCATTCATCCGGCACTGGCATACAGCATGTGGGCCAATCATGGCCCAGCTTTGGCAGAGATGGAACCGTCAATAAGGCGGCACTCAAGACTTGGGCCAGATGTCAAATGTAGTATTTGGCCCATATGTTAAAAATGTATATGTGGGCCACGTAAGTTTGGCTTAACTTGACCCACTTTTAAAATACATTTAAATTATTTTTGAGTAAAGAAAAAATTCTACCAATCAGGTCGCTTCGAGAAAAAGCATGGCCATAAAGCGAAATGCTTCATGGGTTTATCAAATTCTTGGCAGTCGTGACATACCAACATATCTGGCCCAGTTTAGGCCCAGTTATGGGTTATTAACTTGGCTGAGACTTGGTCCAGATATGGTCCATGTTTGGTTCTTGTAGGAAGACAGACTCAGTCCAGTCATGTACCGTAGTTCTCTGCGGCATGTGGGCCAAGCAAAAGCTAATTGTGTGGGCCAGTTCTGGGCCAGAGAAACTTTGCTATTGGGGAATGATTATTTGATGCATTTGTCGTGGAGTTAATTCAAGACTTCCTGCAATGATGAGTCACACACAATGTCATTACAAAGTTCACGCTTTTGCATGCAAATGTGACAGGATACAAGTTAATCTCCTCTCCTGTATGGATATCCGTTATGTTAATTTACAAAATAAACCTGATTTAATGTCCACAAACCGGGATTGAAGCCTCTTCTTTTATAATTGTACTGATATGCGGCTGTGGTGAAAAAGTAAAGACGATAAAATGGTTGTTATTCATTACAAGCATACACTGTTTTAAAAACCTTTGAAACTTGAGAAACTCGCTCTTGATCACAATTGATGATGATTGATGATCACAGCGTGCTGATAAGATCTTTTAATCCCAGTTGCTTTGCACACATCCTGTCTTGTTGATATAATCATACGAGTTACTGCGAAGACATGTTACTATGCGGCTGTCAATCAATTTGGTGGGTTGGGAAACCGCACTCCTATGTCAAGTTGCGGTCGGCCTTAAAATGGGAGGGATTTGGATCCTATTTTAACGCCAGAAAAATAAAAAAAAAGAGACTTATTGTGTTTATATCACTCCAGTATGACTGTGGACACACTACACCCGCACACAGTTCTGTCCAAACAGCTTACAAAATGAAAAGCATTTCATCACAGGTGGCCTTTAAACTTTGGACAGCTTAAAATGTTTTTAGTCGAAACCCGATTAACTTATTAAAATTAGTAAAAGCAACATAAAGATATTTGTTTATTTGTTGTCTTATCTTGTTGTCATTAATTTTTTACAGTGTAATATACGATTCTTAGGTGTGATAACCTTGGGTAAAAATATCACTGTATTGTGATTAAAATATATTATTTTTAAATGTCTGAGTAAAAAACAGCAACTTTTTTTCCTTTATTAAACACAATATGTAACATTTCAAATATTTTTGAACAGTACATTCATTCATTCATTCATTCTTTTTCCCTTGGCTTAGCCCCTTATTTATCAGGGATTGCCACAGTTGAATGAACCACCAACTATTCCATCATTTACATTTTTATATTTATACAATTTACACATATTTACACAGCGGATGCCCTACCAGCCACAACCCAGTTCTGGGAAACACCCATGCACTCTCACATTCACACATGCACACTCATACACTAAGGCCAATTTGGTAAATCCAATTCACCTATAGTGCATGTCTTTGGACTGTGGGGGAAACCGGAGCACCTGGAGGAAACCCACAACACAAGGAGAACATGCAAACCCCACACAGAAATGCCAACTGGCCCAGCCGGGACTCAAACCAGCGACCTTCTTGCTGTGAGGTGACCTTGCATACCACTGAGCCACCGTGCCGCCCCAAAATGATTGGTCGGTGATTGGTCGGCTTGGTAGTGCTGACGAGTCTGGGCGGGACCGAGAGCCGCGCGAATGGCGCGACGCCGCGCGAGCGATTGTTTACAAATGTGGAGTCCCGTGAAGGAGCTCCGGATGGAAAGTTTTGTTTTGTGTTTACCTCATAGTTAAAGTTGTTGCACGTCCGCCGGTTCCTGCCTCAAAATGAGCGAGTTTGAGCCACTTGTACATCCCGGAAGTGTTCAAGAAAAGCGAAACAGCAGCGAAGAAACTCGACACAGAGGAACATTTACACCTTTACTGCCAACTAGCGTTTCGAAAGTGTTAATGCACACCGACAGAGACAGCGCGCAGAAGTATAAATGCACAGCCACGCGCGTTGCCTGCGCCGTGGGTTACGCCGGTCACCTGACGCAGAAGTATAAATCAGGCTTTATGCGTCAAACGCCGGCGTATGGTACGGCGCTAACGAATAGCCCTTCGCCGTGGCCGTCGCTGACGTGCACCTCTCAAAAAATGTAACTACATGTCACAACGACGCGTAGCGCAAGCTCTGTGATTGGTCGGCTTGGTAGCGCTGACGAATCTGGGCGGGACCGAGAGACGCGTGAATGGTGCGAGCCTGATGGAGCTATTGTTTACAAGTGTGGAGTCGCATGAAGGAGCTCCGGATGGAAAGTTTTGTTTTGTGTTTACCTCATAGTTAAAGTTGTTGCACATCAGCTGGTTCCTGCCTCAAAATGAGCGAGTTTGAGCCACTTGTACATCCCGGAAGTGTTCAAGAAAAGCGAAACAGCAGCGAAGAAACTCGACACAGAGGAACATTTACACCTTTACTGCCAACTAGCATTTCGGAAGTGTTAATGCAGACCAACAGAGACAGCGTGCAGAAGTATAAATGCACAGCTACGCGCGTTGCATGCGCCGTGGGTTACGCCGGTCACTTGACGCAGAAGTATAAACCAGGCTATAGAAGGAGCGCTATCCTGCTGAAGAATTTGCCCTCTCCTGTGGTTTGTAATGTAATGAGCAGCACAAATGTCTTGCTACCTCAGGCTGTTGATGTTGTCATCCACTCTGTACATCTCTTACATGCCCTCATACTGAATGTAACCCCAAACCATTCTTTTACCAAACTTGACTGATTTCTGTGAGAATCTTGGCTCCATGTGAGTTCCAGTAGGTCTTCTGCAGTATCTGTGATCATTGGGATGCAGATCAACAAATGATTCATCAGAGAATTCGACCTTCTGCCACTTTTACCAAATGATCAACTAGACGTCAAGTTATTATTTGTTGCTCTTACAACTGGAATTGATGACAAGACTTTTGTCAGGTAGTGTACATATGCAGGAACAGTATAATAGAAACTTTAAGCGTTTTTTTTTTTACTTGATTTTGACGTAAACCTTAATCTGGTTATCATCCCATGCCTGAACATGATGTTCATTGACCCCATTTTTGAAGCACACAAAAGCAGATTATGTAGACTATCATGTTTATCTAGTGCAGGTCCTATAGGCTGGTTTTAATTACCTGGAGAGATCTGAGCTCTCCGCACACACACATGGCTTTGTGAAAAATAATTGTCATTTTGAATGAAACATGTGAATGCTAATGCTTCTGTACATTTAATAATGGCCCAAATATACACACAGGGAGCCTGTCGGAGCTGTCAGAATAATAGATAGGAATATTATTATTTAAGTGTACATGACAACACAATGAATGAATGCTGTTTTATTGGTCCAGGGACATGGTTTGTTGAATATGATTAATCCTTTTATCAGATGTGTTGACTGAAGGGAATAGTCTGTCTATATACTTTTGATTGCAATCATTTGATTTGGGTTTTAATTGCGTATGACATCCTGTTTTGATTCTGCGTCAAATGATGTTGAAAAAAAAGTTATAAGTGTCTTCTTTAATGAGATAGTTCACTTAAAAATGAACATTTACACACTTTACACTCTCTCGAATGGCATCAAACCTTTGAGTTTCTTTCTTCTGTCAAACACAAAAGAAGATATTTTGAAGAAGGCTGAAAATCGGTAACCATTGATCACATTGTAAGAAAAACAAATAATATGGGATTAATGGTTACAGGTTTCTATCATCCTTCATAATATCCTCTTCAGTGCATTAACAGAATAAAGAAAGTCATAAAGGTTTGGAAACACACTGAAGTGAGTAAATAAGTAATAGCATTTTCATACTTGGGGAAGTTCCTTTTAATGGTTCAATTATTGTTTTATGATTGTTTTTGTTATATGAATCATCGTTATTTCATGTATAGCAGATCAATACTTATATATTTATTTATGTTTACAAAAGTATTAAGAGGCCAGCCGAAAAATGATCTGGACTGATGATTTATAATTATGTTTCTCAGTGAAGAAAAAAATTAGGAAGACATGCCATCAGTACAAAACAAAAATATATGTTGAATCATTTTAGAACAGAGATGGCCGAAGTAGGGCCCACCGGCCAAAGTTAGCCAATGGTAACCTTTGATTTGGCCCAGCATACCATCTTAAAAGAGTGGGAGAATGATCGAGAAGTGGTTGGGGCGAATGCTTTTTGACAGAGATTGTCATTCAGAATTTATTGTAGCCTTTTGTTTCTTTGTTTTATTGCTGAGCAACCAAAAAAGCCAGCTTAAATTAAATGTTGTCATTGAATCAGACCTTTAAAATGTAAACACTGTCACTTAATAGATTAAGGGCAATGCACAAGACATCCGCGAGCAAATCAAGGCACAGCTTGAATTCAGCATTGAACTCCATTGTGTTATAAATGGGATTGGTTATGTTTTTACTGTAATAAGTTCATTATAAAATTTTCTAAATTATACTGCATTAGTTTAAAGCAACATTTTCTACTTAATTATTACCTAATAAATTAGTAAATTACCCATGGGAAACTGAATATATGGTTTATATTTTGTCCACAGTCCTCAATCAAGTTTTATAGGAAAAACTTTGGGCAACCCTGATTTAGAGCCTCTGTTCATACAATTATATAAAGATGCCATGTTTATACGTATTCATGTGTTCACATCGGAGGAGTTTAGAAATCAATGTTTGATGGAATAACCAGTTTTTTTTAACCACAACAAATGGCAACATTTGCTATCCTTACCAATCATAATTAATAACATATAATATAATTATATATTATATTAAATATTCATTTATATATAATATAATATAAAAATATATAATAATTAGTGTTTTATAGCAGCACTGTGATCTTTCAAATGATTTTTATTTTTTAAATGTGGCTGTTTTTAATGGTTTTACACACTGTAAAAAAGCCCTGGTTGAATTAAATATTTAAGCTGAATCAAATTAACCTTATGAGTCAATTGAACTTGTATTATGTTAAACTGACTTAAACAGCTTATGTAACTAATGAAATTAAGTTAGAGCATGATTAACTTAATTAAAAAAGTTAGAATGAGCTAAAATCATATGCTGTCAAGACTAATTGATCATATAACATTTTTTCACAGTGAATGGATAAGATTTTCGGTCTTAATTTCAGTTAGTTTCTTTTAGACTTGAATTTATTTTATGTCAGTTAGTTGGCATGTTAGCTTCAGTTTAATAATACTATTTTATAATATAACATTAATAATTAATAGTTAATCTAAATTTAGTTTTATGTTTATTAACAGAATCCATTTTCTTCAATTAGTTGAATGGCTGAATGACTAAAGATGTCTACTGTAAAACATGGTAAAAATCTGTCATAGTCAGATAAAAATCATAAACAGGACACATTCTGATATGGAAATAAATAAATTTGAATAAATAAAAGTAAATACAACATGAATAAATTAATAAATAAATTTTAAACACTGAAATACATGTTTAATTTTGAGGTATATGCAAATAAATGCATTGAAATAAATAAAAGTAAATACAAAATAAATACAATTTTAAAATCTGAATTACACTTAGTTTTGAGACATGGAAATAAATAAAAGTAAATACAAAAAATAAATAAATAAATAAATAACATTTTAAAATCTGAATTACACTTTTTGAGGTGTAGAATTTGTTTTTAAATAAAAGTAAATGCAAAATAAATAAATACAATTTTAAAATCTGAATTATACATAGTTTTGAGGTATGTAAATAAATTAATATAAATAAAGAGGTAAATGTAAAATAAATAAATAAATAAATAAATACAATTTTAAAATTTGAATTACACAGGCTTGAGGTATGGAAAAAATAAATACATTTAAATACATAAAAGTAAATACAAAATAAATAAATGAATAAATACAAAAACACTTTTAGTTGTAATGCTTGAAACCTGTCTGAACTATGGGCAAAAGAACTGAAAGTCAGATTTGGTGCAACATGGTTCTGGAGAACTGCTGACAGGATTTGAGTTTGAGTAATCTGTCCCCTTATATGCAAAACTAATTTAAATGCACAAAATAAAATGTTTGTCCTTTACAGCACAGCTTAAATGTGATTTATTATTTTATTAAAAGTAAAAAATGTTAATTACCATTAACATCAGGCTGTTCAAACTAACTTAACATACACCTTTAACGATTTTTGTAAATTGTATTTAACTGTGGAAGTGGAAAAATGAGCTGTATTTTACTGTAGGACAATTATACAGTATTTTACTGTATTTTAAAGTTGCATTGTGAAAATTACTGTATATTTTACAGTAACGATATACAATACTGAACATACATATAGAGCAAGATAAGTGGGGCTGTGATTGTAAATACAGTACTCTTGTTGATTTACAGTAAACTACTGTAGATTCTACAGGCTGTTGTTAAAGGTGTAGTTAAAAAAGCCTATATAACACTTGTTAGGGTATTTTATTTTTTATCTTTTAAGAGCAAATTAAGGATACAATTTAACAAAGCGTTTTAATATTTTATCACATTCATATATACACAAATATCTAAGTGCAAAATGGAAAATGCAAGCAACAGCAGCGTGCTCCATGCAGGTTTTCCAGTTTTGTCTTAATAATTTTCAACTGGAGACACTCTTTGCGAATGAAGGATGTATTTGTGTGTCAATTGTATGGGTAACAAGCCCGTGATCAAATGAGCCAAGTGCAATCGCATTACCGTGATGCGTTTAGCCGTGACGTGTGGCTAATGGACGGCAGGTATATGGAACAATGACTTAAACCCTCATGCTGGACACATTTTGGCCAATAAACTCTGTGATTTTCATGCACCATTGAGGAAAATGAATTCATTCCGACTTCTTTCAGAGTTGCTGCTATTGATATTCAGGTTTGGTTGGCATCCAATAGTAGTGATGTAAGATTTACCAGAACTTCATTCCTAAGAGAGCATCTAAAAGCAAGTGACCGCGCTAATGAATGCTTCCCAGCAGCTTTCAGCAGATACGGATAATTGTTGAATTAAGTCGAGCTCCATAAATATTGATGAGTCGGCATACACTGAAGCAACCGTAATAAATTTTGATTCGTTAAAGGCCATGACTCAGCTTCATTATAAATAAATCACGCTCAGCCATGCTCTCGGTCTTTATGGCAGCCTGTTGGTAAAAACCAAAGGTAAGTAAGCCTGCTCTTAATTAGATTGGCCACTTATTTGCTCTAAAAGAGCCAACAGCAAAAGGTTGAGTAGATTATGGGGGGAGAGGATGGACATGCTCTCAATTATTCAGAAGTATAGGTTCTGTCCTGCATGGGCAGCAAGTTTCCACCGAGCCTTTTAAGAGCTTGAAAGTTTCTGCTTGGTCAAGGCAATCTGAGGCCATTGTAAAATAAATAATCAAATAAAATGCAAACCTCTGCACAAAATGTCTCGTCCACTTAAGCTCATTCTTGGCTAAATTAACTGCTGTTGAGAAACGCTGCACTTTTGAAAGCCTTTTATTCAGATGTAAGTCATTTTAATTATGTCAATTAGAACAATCTACAGGGTTTAAAAGCTGCAGTTGTTCACATAATCGCGGGATTGCGAGTAAATCATCGTTAATGCCATTTAAAAATGCATTGCTTGTCAAATGTGTGGAGGATATTATTTTTAAATGTTTTTATTTAATGATTTTATTCTTAGCTGTTTATTTGATCAAGATACAATTAATAGCAACATTAGTTAAATGTTATGACAGTGTGGTTTTTATTTTTGAGAATATATTTATTTAAAAATTAAATTAAATCAATTCATGACTGTTTAAATTTGAGTGTGTTGCTAGCATCTTTTAATGATGTTTTAAGAAATTTAAAGTATATTTTATCCATTTAAAGTATATTTCATGAATAAAAGAATTAAGAACACACGTACACAGCACAACACAATGACAATGTTTCTCAAACAACAAATAAGCATATCAGAATGATTTCTGAAGGATATTGTGACACTGGAAACTGTCATTAAAAAAAACTAATAATAATAACTAATAGTAATAATTTAGAAAACGAAACTGTTCATCATAATCATAAACTGCATTGTAAACAGGCTTTATAAATTATAATAATACGTTCTAAATGTTTCTGTTTCAATATGTGTTGAGCAGTTAATGCAGCTTTAGAGAGTAAGAGATTTCATTAAAAATAAACACATTTCGACAAGTCTGTAGAAACAAAACAAGCCGAGAAATTTTAGCTCTGAATAAACAGGGTCCGCAAATGAAACTGAAATAAAAATGAGCAAATAAACTTCAATTCTACTCAGTAAAACTGCTCGTGGTATATTGTTGGGCTATAAAATTGTCAATAACAACTTGACAAGAATATTTAAATCAATTTTCTTTGCAGTATTTATTAGACACCGTTTTGAAATGATGTATTTGAAATGGTCCTTGTATTCACTGACCTCCATTTTGTTCTTCTGTTTTGAAACCAGGTTTTGACTTGAGCGTCTGTCATCTTCAAGGCCTTGGCGAGTGTGGCGCGCTCCGCGGACGCCAGATATTTCTGCCGGTGAAAGCGTTTCTCCAGCTCGCAGATCTGCACGCGGCTGAACGACGTACGCGGCTTTTTTCGCTTCGGTGGTGTCCGGTTCTGGTACGGATGACCGATCCGCCGTGTGACGGAGAACGGGGACAGAGCAGCTGAGAGGGAAAAAGAGGAACTATGTGTGAGTATAACATTCAAAAATAAAATGTAATCTGTAACATTTCCAGTAACATTCAAAAAGCCAATAAGTAATGACATAATTGATAATTATATTTATGGTGGGCCCTGTAGCTATCACTGAAAAATATATTTATTGGATTTACTAAAAAAATGTAAAGTAAGAGCACTAAAATAAATTATTTAAAGATGATTCCTTGGGTTTACTATTTTTTAAGTTAGGTGGTTATAAACAATTTATTTGACCTAAATTTAAACAAACAAATTAACATTACTAATTTTAATTTGTTTCAATTCAACACAAATTTTGCAACAATTATGCAGAAATCATTTTTCTGTGTGTTTGCAAGCAATTTATATGATCAGAATTTAAACAAACAAATTAATATGTAGTAAATTGGTTGTTTAATTCAAATAAATTGTAAGCATTTGCAAGTTTAGTAGCCTACTAAAATGTTGTATATACAGTAGTATAGACTGTAAAAAATCAGTTCCACACAAAACAAAAATCTGTTTTTGATTATTATTTTTGTTATGTTTTCAGTTTAAATTTTTTCTTATTGTAATTTTAAAGTCTTGAATATGTCGTTAGTTTATGGTCAAAAACGGCACTGCATCCGTCATAACAAATCCAAGGAAATCTCCTTGGTCAGTAGGGCATAAACAAACAAACAACAGGAGGTCATCTAAGGTGTGACGCTGAGCCATGCGGCTATATAATGAAAATGCACTAGCTACTGCATCAAACTGGATTGAAAGATGAAAAAAATAAAAACAAACATCAAAATGAATTGATTTATAGGCCTGGTAATGGCGTGAACGTTCGGCGCGCACTTTGCTGACGTTTAACATCTTAACCCCTCACTGCTGCTAAAATTGGCTACTGTTGTTGCCTATAAATGTTTTAAAGCTAGTGTATGTGAAAATTATTGTATTTTATGTCATTGTGCTTTAATAGTAGGCTAGTTATAATAACATTTATTATCCTACATGTGTTTGACCACCTGGAAATTAAATTACAGCTTAAACTCATACTTTGGTTTCTTAAAAAAAAAGACATTTGAAAGTTTATGTTTTAAAGAAGAAAATGCGTAATTAAAGTTACAGAAGTTTAGGTTTATATGAGAAAACTATTTTCCTGTATTAAATTTATTTTTTATCGTTCATTTATTCATTCATAATATTGAAAAGTATATTAAGAACAAACAATAAGCAAAATTTGTAAAATTAAATTTCATCACCAAACATTTCGCCTATGAAATTTTCAAGCGGACATTTTTGAAGTATGTCCATGAAATATTATGATGATGAATAAGGATTATTAGATTATTATTACAAAGATTTGTAAACGTAGTCTATTATTCCTCTATTGTAAATAACAAAAACGTACATTTGTTTCGTTCAAGTTTCATTAGCAGACGATGTAAACAAAACGGTTTATGTAGGCCTTTGTGATTATTACACTTCAACGGAAAGGAAAGAAACGTTCAATTGTGTTTTACCGTAATGTTACTACTTTTACTATAAGCACTTACTTTTGCTTGTGAACGTTCAACTAATTTTGGTGAAGTTAAAAATGCCCATCACGCTTAACTTTAACTATGTACGCTGTAAAAAAAAAACAAATCGATTAAGGCAAGTTTTTTCCATTCAAGGTTTCATTGCTTATCCATTATTCATGATTTTACAACACAGGTCTTGATTTTTGCATTTTTATTTTTTGTGAATGTGTTTATTTGACTACCTTCACACCTAATGTGCATATGTGAATAACAGATTTGAACACCATGGCAGACACACATTTTCTAAATCTAGCCAACACTCACATAAGTATTACAGCAATATATAGTTCTATATATACTGTATATAACAGTGTACGCTTGTGACCTTTCCGCTAAACGCTAACACACTTGTTGGAAGCATGTCAAAACATCTAATTGGTGGTTAGGAGTCAAACTGTTTCCCTTTCTTATGATGAGTATGTGTGGCAAACTAAGTATCTGGTGAACTCAAAACACATCTATCTCAAAACATAGGATTATGTTAAACACATTTAAAAATCCACTATAAATGGGTTTACCATTCAAATACATTTAGCTGTTCATGCCTGAATAGTTTTCTATATTTAAAATAGCAGCATATAAATAATAATTAATTAGCGGTTCATTCCGCTGTGGCGACCCCTGATGAATAAAGGGACTAAGCTGATGGTAAATGAATGAATGATTAGTGTTTAATATGTGCTGCAATTTAAGTGAACGTTTCCATAGCAACGCTGATGAATATGTATTAAATAATTATCCCCGTTTGGTGACTGTCTCAAATGAAACTGATACAAATGATTTGCATATGCAAATAAAGCTCAGTAAATGCAAATAAAGTTTAATGTTCCAAATCAAATGCAGGAGTAGAATAATGTGGACATTGAATGCAATTAATCAATTGTTATTTGGGGGCTGCACTGATCTCTGTGTGTGTGTCTGTTTGTGTGTGCGCGCGTGCGTGCGTGCGTGTGTGTGTTTGGCGAAGGGAATCTAATATGGAACATTTGAAAAATATATTTACAGCAACAGCATCTGCGTAGCACTGATATAAACTTGTTAAAAGTTAAAATAAAACTTATGCTCTAGATTCGCGTTTTAAATACTCTAAAACATGCTGGTTCGTATTCAACATGGTCAAATGTGGAAAAACTTAATTGGTTATTATTATTATTATTATTATTATTATTATTTGTATTAATAATATTATTTAATAACATATTATTGGGCAACACGGTGAAGAAGCAAGAAGGTCACTGGTTCGAGTCCCGGCTTGGTCAGCTGGCATTTCTGTGGAGTTTGCATGTTCTCCCCGGTTTCCTCCGGTTGCTAAGGTTTCCCCACAGTTCAAAGACATGTGAAACTAAATGGGCCATAGTGTATGAGTTTGCATGGATGTTTCCCATTACTGGGTTGCAGCTGGAAATGCATCCGCTATGTAAAACATATGCTGGATAAGTTGGCGGTTAATTCCGCTGTGGCGACCCCTGATAAATAAAGGGACCAAGCGGAAACAAAATGAACGAATGAATGAAAAAAATTAATGAATGAAAAAAATTAATCCAACTGTTGGATCTTTGTCTATATTTGTCCTAGAGTTGGGTTAAAACAACCCAGCATTTTTAGAGTGTAAACGGTTTGACGTTATAAAAATTTTAAAAAGGGGAAAATTAATGATTAAATAAAGGAGCTGAGACAGTATTCAACAATATACTGTATAAAAACCTGTTTTGTTGCGTAAAGTAAGAAATTGACCTTCGACCAAGGTGTTCTGTGATCCTTTTGGCAGCACTCGGGTCTTGCAATGGTTGGCCGGCCATGTGTGAAGACTAAAACGGGAGTTTTCTGTTCGGCAGGTTGGAGTTCTGATAATACCATGTTAGATGTCTGTTCTTGGCCACTCAGCTACATTCATTCACGTTCTTGTGTAATTCAAGATTGACTGCAGTACTCGTCGATGGCTGTCAGAACTTCTCAACAGATCACACACTATAGTCACGCTGCTGGGATTCCTCAAGGCCTTATACGTGAGGTCAGGATGACACTGAATCTGTTTTGGTCAACCTTAGAGATGCCACTTAATATTATCGGAGTAATGCAAGGTGATTTTAGATATTTTATTTTGATCTTAATAATGTCAAAATCATTAGTTTTTTTATTAAAGAAGCCAGCAAAAGGGCGTCTGATTGGATTAAGCGCATAGACTCTTTATTCTTTTGCGTAATTGGATTTGATTGCTTTTAATTAAAGCGCTGGTCTTGAGTGACAGGCGGCACGCGTCATCATCAATTAAACACACGGGTAACGTTCGGTTTGATTCTAGAACGTTTGACGTCAGAATTAGACTTCTATGTTTTATTTAAATAGCCTATAATAGTGGATACACTTCATCTTCGTGGATATTTTAAGTCACAGCTTTTAGTCGGTCCCTTTTTTTATTATAAATGTCAGGTGTGCAGATTGCAGAACAAAACTAATAATACATTTCCCCGAAACACTCCTCCGCTGATACATATGTGGGTCAAATGGAACAAAAACAATCCCCGTATTCGCTCTCGACAGCAGAGGGAATTCTAAATGATAAGTCTGTGTAATAAAATTTATGGTGAGCGCATCAAAAAATCAAAGCTTGCCTTGGAGAATATGCGGCCAGTAATAAAATCAGTTATACGTGATATCACCTTCGTGCGACAGCTCCTGCCTTTCCCATTGCGAATATTACCTTTGTAGAAATCTAATAAATATACATGTAATGGATTCAAAGCGCGATATTGAAATATAACATGGGCATTTGTCGCTATTTACGCGCAGAACGCGCCTTTAAATTTTCCCCCCATGCTGGGAATTGAAATATCGAATAAAATAAAATAATTGTCAAGCAAAGCCATAAACCGTCCGCTCAAGAGCCTCGTCGTCCCTTCAGACACCGTCGCCATGGCTACACGGCCTCGTCTCGGTTTCATAATCATTTGTATTTATGGGTGGTAAAGATCATTATTGTCATTTCAGATGGAGGGGCATCCACGCGCAATTTCATTTTCCAATTTCTCCAAGGCCAGCGATATCGGATTACGACCATCACCTGCCCCTTGTTGTGATGCAGCTGGACCCGACGCCCCCCACCGACAGCGGTATAACACAAATAAATATACCTGCTGATGAATATGATTTGTGTATGTGCCTTTTCAGATCACGCGCGCCCGCAAATACAGGTGCCTTTTTTCCTTTCTGTCTCTACACATTGTGCATTTATTTAAAAACGTTCTTTTATTTAAATTGTTGTACTGTATATAGCTCCTTCTAATCAGCAAGGCTATTAACAGGAACAGAAAAGCCGTGCGTAAAGGCTGCGGGACGTCAGCTTGAGCACCTGTTTATTGACTGGAAAGCGACTGATCTGTTTATGCATTTCTGGATTTTTATAAACTCGCAAACTGCCAAGGAGTCAATTAACAAAAAAACATGCGGTATAGCCTTTCATCGCCTCCCAATCCGGCATGATATGTCCGGCTTGCAGAGCATATCGAGTCTCAGGCCTGTCCGTGCACCTATACGCGCCGTGACACTTGTGGTGAAATGCAGACATGCAATTCAAGCTGCCGGAGAAAATAGTTGGAAAAAGAGAAACCTATTTCAGAGAGGCATCGGGGCTGTACTGCGAGACCTGCGTGCGTTAAAAGTGGCTTATAGAATAAACAGAAGTAAGGCCTCACATTAATTGTAGAGTATAAAATAATGTTACAGATTCATATGTTACTATAATTTAATATAAATGTTTCGAAAATTAAAATGTAGGCCTAATAACAACAGCAGCATGGAATATATTTCCGTAAAAGCTTTGGATTGCAGCAAACATTTGTAAGTGTATTTTTTCATAATTTATTTTCATTATGTAACGCTTATAGGGTTATGATTAATACGTTTTAATGTCGTTTATGCTTAAAAATATAGATATGTATAGATAAAAAATGGCATACACTGCGTTACCTTCCAGCGCAATTCAAAAAAGGGAAGATATAAAATATAATAATAAATGAGTGGCCCAAAGTGACTATGAGTAAAATTGATAAGCATATTTACAAAAGAGCTTTTGCAGTTGACATATCATTCTCTCATTTGAAAAATTAATGAGAATGGAGCGGAATTCTGAATATTTAATGCACAGAAATCCATATTCTTCTTCATTTTCATCTCGCTGTGAGTGACGTCATGTGAAGACGCGAACGGACTGTACAGAAAGCGGAGGATGATTTTATGGTTATAGACGAAACAAAAACAACAAGGTCCACATATTTTTTTTCATGAATAATTATCTCTAATACACTTATTAATATAAAGCACTTGCTAAATGATGTGTATAAATTGTATAATGTAATAATGGGCTTATCAAAATTATAGGATAATCGTGCACAAAGGTTTTTTTTTTTTGTTTGTTTTATTTTGTTTTTGTTTTTTTAGTCTCACCTGGAAATGTATCCAAAATCGTCCTCTGTTGGATCTCTATTGGTATTACGTTTGCGTAGATTAAAACGATTTGTCAACATGCCATTACGCATCACTACTGGCTCTGACACACTGGCAACATTTAGCTCCCTGCAACCACTGCATCATGATTCATTTGTCCTAAAGGCCCAGAGAGACAATAGCTCAAGAATATAGACGTGACATGGTGTCATAAAAAGGATTCCACAAGAAATTGTGATTTTAAAGCCATTGTGTTTTTATGAGCAATACAAGCTGAGTCTACAGGCCGAGGGGATGTTTGGTTCTGCTGTGCGCCGGAGTTCAATGCAACATCACGCGGGCTGTCTCAATATAAAAAAAAATGAATCGCCATAAACATTTTAGAAGATTATCTTTGTGTTACTTGTCAATTTTATTTAGATGTTCTGCTGGTTATAAGCTAATGGCGTGTTTAAGGGATTTCTGTAATTAATCGAAGCGCAATACGTTGTGTAAAACTTCATGTATTTTAGCTAAAGAAAAAAAGAACAACAACTAGCTATGAAAATCATCGACCTGAATATAATAAAAACACTGAACATCAGTTCATTTTAGAATAAAGTAAATGTTGCTCTAGACAAAAAAATAATCTTGAGTATACTGTTAATCCAAGATATTTACGCACGTATTCTTTTATATGCAATCTTAAATTAAATGTGATTATATTATATCTAAATTAAATTAGATTAAATGTGAATATATTATATGTAAATGGTAAAAAGAAATCTTAAAGCATTTTAATGTTTTACGTTTTGAAGATGTTAAGAGGCATATACTAGTTATTTTTATTTAATTTATGCATTTATTGCTTACAATATTAATATATCCTATTCTTTATTCAAGCAATCCTTTAATTGTTTTAAAAGTAGCAGTATTACTGCACGCAACGGTAATGTAAAAATAGCGTAGCAGTTTATGTGTTGTTATTATTATTCATATTTATGTGTTGTTTCTCTGCTGCTGTTTTTTTAAACGTCTGCATTTTTATAGAAATTTATGGTCTTAATTTTCCATTCAATATACATTTATGGGCTTAATTTACATCAATTTACGTTAATTCAGCATGTTCTCTCTACGTAAAATTAATCCATTCAGTGAGGTACACTCTAAAAATGCTGGGTTGTCATAACACAACGTCGGGTCAATGTTTTTAATTAATTTTAAATAAAAAAGTCTTTTTAATCTAACAGCTGGGTTTGTCCATTTTGACCCAACGTTAGGCTACAACAACCCTGCATTTTCAGACTGTATTGATATTAGTTATAGCTAGACATTGACTGAAAAGCAAACGGATTGTCAGTCCTCGTTATCATTGGTCATAATTACACTATTTCTCCCAAAATTAATGGCTTTAAATATCATCAAGTGTTACCTGTCAGTCTATCCTTCGCAAACCTTCTGCTGCTCTCCATCCAGGGGAACGTGAAACTGTGGGGGCTGCCCATACTGGGTACTGTGGGCATAGTGGGAATTCCCGCCGCGATGCTCGGTGGATGGCCAGCCGTCGGTTGGTGAGGTGCGGGTGGCATGGGTCTGTGGGCCGGGACGCGGATGACACCTCCAGCGTTCCCCGAGTTCACATTAACGTTCATATTCATGCTCACATTCATGTTCATGTTTACGTTGTAGGAACCTGCTAGTCCTGCCGCCATCGAACAGGCCGGATACATGCTGTTGTAGCCGTTGTAGACGTTCGGCGTGAGCGCGTAGTCCGGGTCGCCGGTTCGGCTGGGCAGCATGCAACTACTCGACTGGTCCGAGCCATTGAGGATCTGATCTATTCCAAAGCTGATGGTTTCGTGCTGCTGGTGGGTCTGGTTCACCTCTTCGATCCCCGTGTGCTCCATCTCCGCGGTTCTATATGTTACGCACAGCTTGGAAGGTTGTTTAATTCCTAAAACTTAGATTTATTCCCAAAGGTGTTTATTTAGAAAACAAAAAAACAAAAAATATTCTTCCTTGGAGTGTTTAGAGCCCATGCAATTAATATCAATGCCACACCACACACACATACAAAAAATACGAACAGAAATCACTCCCTCGCGATCAAATCGGCGTTATCCAACACTTTCTTGCACTGCGTCTGTCTGTTGCTCAGTTCCATGATGATGCCTAAAAAGCAGCTCGACCGTGCTCCGCGGTTAAACCCCGGAGTGATGAGTTGCCAAGTTGTAGCAAAGAAAACTGACGCGTTTCTGGAGTACCTCAGAAAGGCGCACGGCCCAGACTTGAGCTCATCGCTGTTATCTAAAGTGAAGTGTTAACTGTCCGATACGTGCATATTAATTGTCGTGAGCTGAAAATGTCCTGTTCACGCTCCTCTTGAAGTGATCTCGAGCAGGTGAGACAAACCCCTTCTGCCCAAACTCTGTCACGCGCCTCTCCATTGGCTCTTGCGCGCTTCTGTAGACAATGCCTCTCGCCCGCACCCCGCTCTTAAAGAGCCCGTTCTGTTTTTTTACTAGGGCTGTTTCACAGTTCACGCTTTAAAATAAACCGTTTCATGTTCATGGAGGGAATAAAAATAGCAGTAGAGTTATGATAAAATTTTTTGATGCAATTATAGTTTAACAATATTTTTCTCAGTTTCTCTAAAAAATAGCAATGAGGCATTTTTTGGAGTTATCAATGTTTTTGGGGAAATTGTTTGGCAAATTAAAATCTGTGTGGTTACCCAGCTTGCAGGAAGCCATTTTGATGTCATGTGACAATAAAACGTACAACAGGCTGTGGGTCAAGGTCAATTTTTTAACACATTTAATTGTTTCTATTGTTGCTTAAAACTTGTTGTGCTTCATTAATATGGCGTATTTTTCTTAATACATGGATATTTGTATAGTTTATGGTATACAGTCTCAAATGAAACCAACCTGAATAGAAAAATAATGGATTTAACGTAATGGCTTAATTATCTTGTTTGCTAACCTTTTTAAGGTAAGACATTTTTCTGACCTAATAATAATAATAATAATAATAATAATAATAATAATAAGGTCATACGCCGCATTAAAAAAAACATATGCCAGAATAATTGGCGATTTATTCCGCTGTGGCGGCCCCTGATGAGTTAGGGATTATAGTGAGTGAACAATAGGCTAATATATTATTATTAATAATAATTATAGTAACAATGACAATAATAATAATAATAATAATAATAATAATAATAATAATAATAATAATAATTGCGCCTGGAAAGTCATACGCCGCATAAAAAAACATATGCCAGAGTAATTGGCGGTTTATTCCGCTGTGGCGACCCCTGATGAATCGGGCAGGCCTACTAAGCCCATGTATAGTAAATAATAATAATAATAATAATAATAATAATAATAATAATAATAAACACATTTGATGTTTAATGATTTGAAAGACAACATGCCAAACTAATGCATATTACTATTAATTTCCCCATTGATTAAAAACCTAAATGTTCGGATCAATTAAGAAAAGGGCTCTTAAGGTTTCGTCAAGGGTACAGAAACATGCAGCTTTACACATGGCAATGCGTTTGCTTAATCAAATGAAACTGAATTTCATTGAAGTGCACTTGCCTTTGGCTGCGTAAAATAAAGGGCCAAGCCAGAGAAGCATCAGTTGCCTTTAGTGATGCAGAAGCCGGTGTGATTGGCGCAAATAATTTAACCTTTTTTTCGCCTGAAGCTACAGTGGAAGATTCTCCTCTTTCAATTCAATAAAAATGAAAAATGGCGCATAATAAAACCTGAAAGCAAGGAAAACGAATTTAATATATCATCGTTTTATTACGTACTTATTTCAGCTTTCGCTCGAATAAAAATATTTCTCCGCAGCACAAAGTGGCTAGAGGGAAGCATAAAAATCAATTTTCTGAATACAAAGCTGTATCAATAATAAGCGCTCTTGTGTGTCTCAATAGCAGGAAAACATGTTGTTGGTTCTCAATGATATCGAATCAAGCAACCCGGAGTCGTGGCTTTTAACTGCACCAGGTCGTGTCGTGAAACAACAACATCAAAACCCATCTCAGTCACAGCCAGGCTTTGAAAATGGGCGTTTGTTGTCATATGTGAAAACGTCATCATTTGGGCATGCATGCATGCAGATTGTGCATATTCAAACCGAAGCTATTGCTTTACATAAATGATGATTATATTTCATTGCTTTGGCAAAATGGTGATGATGATGAAGATGATGGTGTTTAGTCGGGATCATTAACGTATAGAACAGAGATGCCCAAAGTAGGGCCCAATGTAATGTAACCTTTGATTTGGCCCATCATTCCATCTGAGAAGAGAGTGAGAATGATGGAGAGGGCTGGGGCAAATGCTTTCAACACAGAGATCGCCATTTCTAATTTAATAACGTTGTTCGTTTGTTTCATTGCAGAGAAAGAGAAAACGAATTAAATGGTTCAGTTAAATGTTGTAAATTAATCTGATTTTTCCCAGTACTGACTTGCGGGCATCCGCTGCGTAAAACATATGCTCAAATAGTTGGCGGGTCATTCCGCTGTGGTGACCTCTGAAATACAGACTAAGCCGAAGGAGAATGAATGAATTAATCTGATTTTTTAAAATGTAAATACTGTCACTCGATTGATAGAGGACTATGCAAAAGACAGGGAATTAAGCCAATGTCTGCAAAAGCAGAGCAATTGTGTCATAAATAAGAATGTTTTTGTTTTTACTGTAATAAGTTTATTATAAAATGTAAAAAAGTATACTGTATTGGTTGTTATAAAGGAATGTGGTCATTTTTGAATAGCCTACTATTAAAAAAATAAGGAAACCACACATGGCAGCTATGTTTCGGCCAACTCAATCATGTTTGGTCCTTCAGAAGAAAAAGTTTGGGCACCCTATAGAGCTTTAGAACATTACTGTTTTAAAGGCCCATCTGAGGTCATCATGAGACAACATTCACCATGAACCAGTAATGAATGAATAAATAAATAAATAAATGAACTCGATCACAATTTACCGGCAGAATTAACTATTATTTCCCGCCTTAATTTCTGTGATTCCTTAAGATCTAATTTCGTGCACATTCACATTCCTCCAGCAGTTATTTTCCCTCAGATTGCTTTCTTTTAACCACAGTTATTATCCAACTAAATGAACTCTGCTCAAAATATTTTAATTGCGTTTCTCTCTTGCTATTATTGAGCTGAATTCAATTCCACAACGCTCCGGTTGTTTTCGTCAGCAGTGAACGTTGAATACAATTACGTTTTAAGCACGGAGGCAAAATATTATCTGATGGTTACTAATTGGTTTAAGTTGTAATTATTTGTAACACTAAGAAGCACTCAAAAGATTGAACCTGACAAACCGCGCCTACCCAACTCTTGTTTCATTTCATTAGGTGCTATGGAGTGTTTATTCCAAATTCCATCCAATTAATGTCCTGTACAGACGTTGCAATGTAGACTCAAGGCAGAAATATTTTCAAACGAGAACGTCTGAAATGCTTGCAGAGATCATTTGAAAACAAATACAGTCATTATTTTAGTAGAATTCCAGTCAGATTTTAGACGGTGTAGTGTAAACAATAGCAGGCAACTTGTATTTGTCTGATAGCAGAAAGCGATCTGGCTGCTGTTGCTATGCTTACTTACCCGTTAAATATTCCTACACTGTAAAAAAAAATCCTGGTTTTCGTAATTTTCAAGCTGAATCAAATTAACCTTGAGTACACTGAACTAGTATTATGTTAAACAGACTAAAAGCAGCTTGCGTAACTTAACTTATCAAGTTAATTAAGTTATAGTTTAATAAGTTACAATGACATAAAAACATATATGCTGTCAGGACTAATTGATCATAATGTTTTTACAGTGTACTAATCAAACTTTTTATAATTATTATATATTTGTGAAGCCTTAAACAACCTTTCAGTGAAGAAAATGAAAATGAAGAAAATGAATGTCCCTTAATGGAGTGTTTAAAGGTTCTGAATGTGCACTGAATTATTTGTAAACCTTCGAATGCATTTAGTTACAACACCAAAACTATTATTTTTTACTATTTACTATATTATTTTTATTTTTGGCAAAATTTGGTTTATGCTCAAAGGCTTATAAAACGGCCTCTCTACCACGGTCTCCCAGTGAAAGCCTAATATAAAAGCCCTTATAGCTGGTTGCCCTGTGGCAATGTCTTGGCAGGGGCCGTTGAGTGTATATGGGGGTCATTGATAAATCGGAATCTCCAGGCGGTGTGGATAATAAAGTATAAAGACAAAGCGAAGACAAAAAGAATTTGTCACAGTGCGCTTTTCAACAGATTCGGTGACCCGCCGCCCTCCCGGGTGTAACCTGTTTCAGAGCGCTTTCGGAGATTTGCAAACAACTGCGATAGTGTTTGCTCAATATGGTGCCACAGGGATTGGAAGGCGATACCAAGCAGCACAGCTCATGACAAATGGCGATTACAACGCTACATAAAGAATGAGATGAGTCAGTAGCGAAGTGGCTACTCCAAGCCTCTATTTTTTTGTAGGTTAGGTATTTGCATGTGCTGTTAATCTAATTGACACTGAGTGATTGTTTTTATTTTATTTTCATTTTAAACAGAAATAAGCAGACGAAACCAAAACACCAAACAGCCATTAAAATTGCACAGCCAGAACACCTGCCGGCCGTGTTCAATATGAACCCGGCACGTGGGTTTGAAAGGAAAATCCCACCCATCACAGCTGCATCCATCTATAGATTATGAGGATTGACTGTGCGACGCATCTGTTTTTCAATTTAAATGTGAGACGAAGTGCACGATATTTAACAGCTACTGTTACTTTTGTAATTTTCTAAATTGATATTGCATGCAAAACAACCCAAGATATTGCCTATAGAAATTGGCTACATGTAACGCTACAACAACAATAATAGGCTACTTTATTATAGCCTACGTGTTTACTTATTATTCATACTATCATTATTATTATTATTATTATTATTATTAATAATAATATTATTAATTATTATAGTAACTTATAGTACTAATAATGCAAAAAATTAATTATTATTATTATTATGAAGTGCAGCAACAGTAATACATTGTTGTTCTTAAGTGCAACAGCAATAATAATAATGCATTGTTGTTATTATTATTACTATTATTATTTTAGTCATTATTATTATCATGAGTGCAACAGCAAAACCCAAAATAATAATAATAATAATAATAATAATAATAATAATAATAATAACAATAACAACAACAATAACAATAACATTATGCCAACAGGTTATTTAGATATAATGGAAATCGATGTTATTATTATTATTGTAGTAGTAGTAGTCATAAGTGTTACCATGAGTGCAACATCAATAATAATAATAATAATAATAATAATAATAATAATAATATGCCAACAGGCTAATTATAGATGTAATGGAAATCGTTGTTATTAATATTAGCCTATTATTATCATTTTCATTGCCGTATTGTAATTTATTTGCTTTTAAATAGGTATGTTTTTTATTTAGTATTATAATGGCTATATTTATGTATTTAAATTTTATTTTAATCTCATTATATTGCAGTCTTGAAATATCAGAGACTTTATGTGGTGTCTTTCAGCAGACAAATGGCGGAACAGCTCTGGTGATCCCTGCGCCTCTTAGTGTCAGTACATCCTTTTACCTTCAGCATTTCCTCGTGTGCATCTTGGCCTTGTGCCCCTCAAATGCGTTTGTGTGTGTGTGTGTGTGTGTGTGTGTGTATGCGCGCGCCGATGAGCCTGTCAAAAAAGGAGCTTCGCATCCATTGCACCATTCCCTCCCATGACTGTTGTGCTTTCTGCTGTAATTAGGTTGAATTCAGAGCAGATTGAATTACGTTATTCTGCATCTCGAGCTGCAGTCCTTGACTTTCTCTCTCCCCCGGGAGAACCTGGCGCCTCCTTGCCCGATCAGACGCTTCAAGTGGACGGACCGCCGAAAGGAAAAAAAAGCGCACCGGGATCTCCGATGCGTCATCTGGTAATGTGGGCTAAATGAGAGGTGTGAGGGCTGGGGAGACGGGATAACATCGCAAGGTCTTGTGTGACCTGAACAGATAAAGTGTTGGAATAATGAATTGTTTTATTCACTTTGTCGATATAAATTTTGCGCGCGCATGGGCTTTGGGGGACAAAACGAATGTATAAGGACGAATAATGATGGTGTTTCTTGATTATGTATTTAATTTTTAATGTATATAATTAGAGCAGTGGTTTATATATCCTTTTATTATTATTATTATTATTATTATTATTATTATTATTATTATTATTTGGCCTATTATTGTCGTTATTATTGTAGCCAATTTAATGAATGAACGAATAAAAATAAATAAATAATACTCAGTTGTGTTACCTTTTTGTTTTATCTTTGGTTATATTTCAGAAATTGTATTTATTTTTTACTTAACATTGATTGCATATTACAACGACTTTATGCACGTAATACAAATGTATTTGAGCAGAAAATAAATAAAATACGCAAGATGTTTAATGTAATAACTTGTTTTAAAAATGTTAAACGTGAATATTTTTGCCCCTTTGTCATTATTTGTATTTTTAAACCAGTTCAGGGCATTTCTGTGTTGCTCTTGTACAAGTTGTGGCACAAAAAATAAAACATTAAAATACAATTAGCCTATTTATGAAATTGTTTATCCCTTTTTTGTGGTTTCAAAGCATTAAAAGGTCAGGAAACAATTTTCATTTAACAATTGACTGACAGAATATTTGGTTAATTTTAATTAAATTTGTCATCAGTGTTCATATATGCGCTGCACATCAAACTATAATTTAATAATTGATACAGGCATCAGTCAGTTAACGCACTTGATAATCTATATAAGCACTATAGATAGATAGATAGATAGATAGATAGATAGATAGATAGATAGATAGATAGATAGATAGATAGATAGATAGATAAATAGATAGATAGATAGATAGATAGATAGATAGATAGATAGATAGATAGATAGATAGATAGATAGATAGATAGATAGATAGATAGATAGATAGATAGATAGATAGATAGATAGATAGATAACAATAAAACAACAATGTTTAATTTAAACGCATCTGCTTCAGCAATTATTGTTTTGTTGTTATCCGTCTTTTGTGTCTTTCGCTCCGATCGCGTTTCTACACGCGTCTCGTTGAAGTGTCAAAAACGTAATTAAGCGTATCATTGGCTTTGTGTTGTTTACAAACCGCGAGCAGTAATTTAATTTGCTCCACCAGCCGCCACCGGCGCGGACGCAGTGCTGATGCCCGCGGGCTCGGCCAAAGAGGGACCTTCTGCCGGCCACCTGCGGGGGAGGAACCGGGGGAGGAGGAGCAGGAGCCAACCTAATAAAAACAGACGGGAAATGTTCAAATCTGTGTAACAATAACAGTTTGTTCACTCTTTTGTTTTATTGCATGACTCAAGACTTGAGCATCGTGAGCGTGACACAGGCAATTACTCTTCAAATCTCAAAAGATTTAACATTTAACACGTGGCATGAATACAAATGAAATACTAAGCATCTCAAAGTAAAAATAGCAGTATTTATAGCTACATATGAAGTACAAAAATTGAGCCATTGTTTTATTGATTAAATATGTCAGGCTCAACATTCAACACAAAATTAAAAGACCGCTTGAAAATGGGTGTGATTCAGTTTTCTTTGATTAAAACAATTATTTACTAATAATTAACAAATTTTGTTTTGTTCTTTACACTATTAAAGGCATTCCTTCTAAATCCCAATTAAAAATGTTGTCTCTAAGATTTTTGTTGTTATTGAATAAAACATAAGCAATGTTTATATTCAGTTGTTGACAACACATTGACTTTTTACACAACACACCTGAAATAACCCAACATTGTATGAAATATATAATAACAAAGTATAAATATAATTGCTCATTTGCTTTTATTAAATAATATCTTATTTATTTTGTATATCTTACACCAATAAAATTGAGTTTACTAGCTTAAAATGCAATAAAAAATCAATTAATTAATTTAAATCAACATTAAATATTTTATTACTATTATTATTATTATTATTATTGTTGTTGTTATTATTATTATTACTATATTATTATTATTATTATTATAAGTAGTAGTAGTAGTAGTAGTAGTTGTATAAATAATAATAATAATAATAATAATAATAATTTTCTCAGTGATGGGTTGCAGCTGAAAAGGCATCCACTGCGTAAAACATATGCTATAAGTTGGCGGTTCATTCTGCTGTGGCGACCCCTGATTAATAAAGGGACTAAGCTACAGGTAAAGTAAAAGTATTATAGATTATTCTATTTTTATTTAAATTAATAATTTTATTTATTATTTTCATTTATTTCTGAGAGAGAGAGAAAAAGAGACAGATAACTAGACAGTAGAAGAAGAAGGAAGATAAAGAAAGAAAGAGGTTTTGGTAATAATGATGTACCCTCAGGCTTAGTGCTGTCTATCATAAAGCCCCTCTACATGCTCTCTCTCTCTCTCTCTCTCTCTCTCTCTCTCTCTCTCTCTCTCTCTCTCTCTCTTTCTCTCTCCTCATCTCTGCACAGTCTCAGCACAGACAGGCCTGTTGTATTAGATGGGGGGGAACCAGCGTCTGGGCCAAAACACAGGCAGCACCAGCCTCCTAATTGATGACTCCCTTTGAGTGAGGAAAAACACTAGCTGAGATTGATGGCCTTGCAATTTAGGGCTTTTGGAAAGAGTCCTCGCAGCATTAACTCAATAAGGTGTCTATCAAACTGGCCTTATAGCCCATCATATGACAGCGCTGAATGACTTTAATTACAAGGCATTTGCATGAAATATTGGGAGGACAGGACATACATCTCGGGGTAAAACAGGGCTAAGAATAATATAATGCTTGCACTTTGTCTTTGTTAAAACGATTTCTTTAGAATTTGTCAAGCTGATGCATGATTTGTTGTTTCTACTCCTGTGTATGAAGACTTTATGTCAACCAGATATTATTGATTTAATTATTTTTATTTATTTATTTTATTTATTTATTTAATCTTTTTATGTAATTATCTATTTTATCTTGTTTATTTTTCATTATGTTATATAATTTATTTTTATATTTTTTGTTGATTTTTAATCTATTTATTTTTATATTTGTAATTATTTATTTTCTTCATTTAATATTTTTTTATTTTATATTTATTTATTTATTCAATTATTTTATATTTAATGTTTATTTATTTATTCATTTATTTATGTCATCCTTTACATTTATTTATTTATTTATTTTTATATTTTATATTTATTTATTTATTTATTCATGTTATTCTTTTTTGAGTTTCCTTTGAAACAATTTGTTTTAAGTTAGTAAAGTTTTTTTTTTTTTTAAATGATATAAATAATGGTGAAAACATTAAATTACCCATAACATGGAGTTGGAGGAATACAAATCTAAATAGTATTTTTTAGTAAAAAGAAAACATTAGTCTTTGTTTACATTTCAAGTATATGCATTATAGAAAGTTTTTTTTCAGTGAGCCGAAAATAAAGTGGTGTAGGATTTCATCTAAAACAATAATTTAAAAAATGTGTAAATTTTTTGGAAATAATATCAATAAAGAAATAAAAACTAAAATAATATTTTAAGTTTTTGTAAGTTTTTTTTTTTATAAAATACAGATTAAGAAAATAGGTAGTTAGTCGATAAATTACTTTTGGCCAGCACATATGTAAATAAATGCACTTAATAACATTTTAAAGTTTCTGGTCTTCTGGTTTGAATGAAACTGAGTGTCGTTTAGAAGTTTTAAATGTGTAAAAAATACGACACAAATATTCTAAGTCACTTCATTTCATGACCATGTTTTGATAGCCTGTGTTTATCAGCATTTTTAAGCTTAAAGGGATAGTTCAGAAAACTGAAAACACTGTCATCATTTAATCACCCTACTTGTTCCAAACATGAAACAGTTTCTTGATTCTGTAGAGCATAAAAGATGATATTTTGAAGTAAGCTGCAAACCTGTAACCATTGACTTGCATAGAATGGGTTTTCCTATAATGGAAGGGTTACAGGATTTCAGCTTTCTTCAAATCATTTTCTTTTCTGTTCAGTACAAGGCTAGGAACCACTTATGTTACCAAGTGTCATTTAGGAGCTTTTAATGTGTAAAAAATCATTTTATTAACGTGTTGTGATAGCCTGTGTTTAAGCTTAAAGGGATAGTTCACAAAACTGAAAACGACGCCATCATTTAATCAAGCTTGTTTCAAACCTTTATGGGTTTCTTGTTGAACAGAAAAGAGGATATTTTGAAGAAAGCTTCAAGTAATCATTAACTTCGTTTTGCAATAATGGAAATTACAGGATTTGAGCTTATTTCAAAATATCTTCTGTTCAGTACAGGGCTACTTGAGGGTAAGTAAATAGTTCAACCAGAAATTAAAATCTCTCACATGGTTATAGCTGGGCAATTCCTGAAGGGGTTGCTTGTAGCGCTCATTTCTATTTTTATTACGTGACCAGTAATTAATGCAACATGATGCAATACAATCAACAGGGACACTGTATTGTACGCGTTAATCTACAAAACTGTAAGTAATAGTCATTTGCAAAGTCTAGACTGGACTTCAATAATCTTGCTGTCGTCTGAGGGTCCTACTGTGTTTAGTTTCGTGCCAGCTACAGTCAGTCTTCGCCGAGTCCTGTTTTCCCAGCCATCTCGAACGGGTAATTGCATTTTCCATTTTCTTTCGCGACAATGGAGCATCCACAGCGTGCGCGTTATTAATCATAATGAGCGCGCGCAAAAAGCCCCCATGCATCACGAGAGAGAGAGAGAGAGAGAGAGAGAGAGAGAGAGAGAGAGAGAGAGAGAGAGAGAGAGAGAGAGAGCTAGAGGGAGACTTTGCAACCAACATGCAAGCACAAGCAGTTTTTCGACATTTTAATGAATTTTAAAGTAAATGAATGTGCTTTAGGTTCATGTTCACTTTATTTTCAGTCATGTGGAAGAATGTTATATGTTCCCCATACCCCACCTCCCTAATTTTAAACACGGGTATATGTTATGTAATGGAATGCATTGTTATTGCACGATGTTGCTACAACGCATTCATTTAAATCTTTAGATCAACATTGAGTATAAAAAAGTTAACATAATTTCTTCATGTTGTCCCAACACCAATCGTCTAAGTTGAGTTAATGTTTTTAGTAATATTACTGGATTGAGCATAAAAATTAAGTTGTTCAAAAAAACCTTAAGAATTGTGTTGATTCAGCCCATTTTTAGGGGTCACCAATGTCGGTCCTGGAGGGCCGGTGTCTCTGCAGGGTTTAGCTTCAACTTGCCTCAACACACCTGCCTGTGTTTCAAGTATACCTAGTAAGACCTTGATTAGCTTGTTCAGGTGTGTTTGATTAGGGTTGGAGCTAAAATCTACAGGACACCGGCCCTCCATATCACTGTAGATAGTTATAGTTTTGTTTTTCACAGTCTGAAACACTGAACTACAGACCGAAATTAATTTAATTAGTAATCACCCTGCTGAAAAATCCAGCTTAAACCAGCTTAGGCTGGTTGGCTGGTTTTAGCTGGTTGACCAGCCTGGTTTTAGAGGGGTTTTGGCCATTTCCAGGCTGGTTTCCAGCCATTTCCAGCCTGGTCTTAGCTGGTCAGACTGGAAAATTACCAGCCAAATCCAGCTAAAACCAGCTTGACCAGCCTGGTTTAAGCTGGATATAGCTGGTTTTGGCTGGACTCCCAGCTTGGCTAGGCTGGTCAAGCTGGTTTTAGCTGGTCATCTCCCAGCCTGACCAGCTAAGACCAGGCTGGAAATGGCTGGAAACCAGCCTGGAAGTGGCCAAAACCCCTCTAAAACCAGCCTGGTCGACCAGCTAAAACCAGCCAACCAGCCTAGGCTGGTTTAAGCTGGATTTTTCAACAGGGCAATAATAAAAACGCCTCCTTAAAGAGATTGACATCTGTGGTAGGAAGAAGGCAATTTTAACATTCTTCAAAATATCTTATTTTCGTTTAAACTGAAGAATTATGTTTGGAACAAGTGGAGGGAAATTGATTATAACGACAAGAAGGTAATTTTTAGGGAAACTAGCCTATCCAAATACATAGACCTCCTGGGGTAAACACTAGCAAACTTGGCAGTAAAGCGAACTATAATCATACACACGTTGAGGTTGTTTTTCATTTTACTTGAAAGAAAGTTGGGAAAAGCCTACCTTTGCAGTGCTAGCATATACTCATTACGAACATCCAGAACGATCTTATTCTTCAATGCGGAAGTGCGCTCATTTTTGCAATTGTTTTAGGACTTACGATTCAGTCGCCTATGGGAGAAATGACTAGTTTTAATTAACGTCAAAAACGATAAAACTACTCGCTGTACAAACAAGTGTTTGCATGACTACAGACCAAGTAAAATAGTATAATAAGAAAATATAAGTTTGCAACATCAAGCAGCATTACGAGCTGTTATTAATGTCTAAAATGAAACCGGAAGTGTCGAGCCAAAAAGATTCAAATGGTTGCGCCTGCTCGTATGTGAAGGTGACGGGGTCAACATTGAACAACATTTAGAAGAATATATGCTATACTTTTTTTTTTTTTACCATACCATAAAGCTAAATAAACAAACAACAAAATGGCAGCAAGAAAACGGCAGTAAAGGTCTGATCATGAAGACATGGATGTGTTTGCACATGCTCAGCAATTCACCATTGATTGTGACAGATAAGGTAGGCTAAATTAAAATGAGATTTTATATACTTTGATAAAGGCTATATTTGAGAATACAGACTAGGCTTTGTGAAATTATAATTTTAGTTACCATAGCTCACTTGGCAATTATTTCTGACATTCCATAAGCAAACGTTCATATGAAAACAGGACGCTTCAATGGAAGAGGCTGTGGGAAGGGCGCGAAAACATCACATCCATTTGATTTTCCTTGCAAAATGGTCCTGACATATACCTCACATTGAAATAAGTCTACAGGCTTTCATAGACATCTTTGGGAGGTAAGTGGCATTTTAGAGATTTAATTAGAGATGCCCAAACTTGGGCCTGCAGGCCAAAGTTGGCCCATGGTAACCTTTGATTTGGCCTGCTGATGATGGGGATGGTTTCAATATTGTCAATTCAAATTTAATGCAATAAAATAGCTTAACCACACTAAAAGCTACCCCAAGCAAATGTAGCAAGCTAAGCTAAAAGCTACATGGCAAAAGTAGCTTGGCTACATCTAAGCTATTTTTACAATTTTCATTTTGAAATCGAAGCAACTTAAATCCAAGTCAATCATATCCAATCAATAAAACTGTCAATGAAACATATGAGGCATAATAGTTCAGTTAATTACTTTAAATAATATGCTGTGCTAAACAGAAACACATTATAGTATATAACAGCTAAAACAAACAATCTTTATTGTTTGTTTATAAAGATTTATAAAGTAGCGACGCTACCGCCACGCTACTGAGAAATGTAGTTAAGCTAGTAGCCTCTACTTGTAGCGACTGCCCAACACTGAAAGAGACAAGTATAAGAAAATAAAAAAATAAATAACAGTAATTAAAACAGATTAAAATGTGTTAAAAACAGTTTATAAAAGAATGAAAAATGAAAAGAAAAACATAATAGTGCGACCTGTGGGACATAACACAGTGCTCATTCAGTAAAAGCAAATAAAATAGATAAACACATTAAATAGATGTGTTTTAATCCTAGATTGTAATGTAGCTACCAAATGAAGCCCATTTAGTGATTTATAAGCAAGTTGTAATACTTAAAAATCTATTCTAAATGTAATTGGTAGCCAGTGTAAAGATCTGAGGACAGGTGTGATGTGCTCTGATTTTCTGGTCCTGGTCAGAATCCTGGCAGCAGTGTTCTGGATGAGCTGCAACTGTCTGACTGACTTTTTGGGAAGACCAGTGAGAAGGCCATACAGTAATCCACCCTGCTGCTGATAAACGCATGAACAAGTTTCTCATTGGGAACAAAGCATCTAATTCTTGCAATGTTTTTGAGATGATAGTATGCTGATAGTTACTGCTTTGACATGACCACTGAAACTTATATCTGACTCCAGAATAATAGAATAAGTCTTGCCTTATTTTTTGTTGTTTGATTTTCTAGAGCCAAGGTACGCATTCACCTTAAGAACCTCATCTCTGTTCCCAAATGCAATAACTTCAGTTTTCTCTTTGTTAAACTAAAGAAAGTTTTGGCACATCCAACTGTTAATTTCATCAATGCATTGGCAGATGGTGCCAATGGGGTCACTAGGAAGTAGAACCAACAGTTCTTCATTTCTTAAGAAATAAAAAAGCAATTTTGGAAACTTTATTTTTGGGAATGTATTGATGTTAAAAGCTCTTCATAAAATAATACATGCGAAGAAATTTAAATAATGAATTAATTGTCTTTACGGCTTAGTCCCTTTATTAATCAGGGGTCACCACAGCAGAATGAACCGCCAACTTATCCAGCATATATGTTTTACATAGCGGATGCTCTTTCAGCTGCAACCTAGTACTGGGAAACATCCATACACACTCATACACACTTACTCATATACTATGGCCAATTTAGTTTATTCAATTCACTTATAGCGCATGTGTTCGGACTGTGGGGGAAACCCACACCAACAAGTGGAGAACATGCAAACTCTACACAGAAATGCCAACTGACCCAGCCGGTACTCGAACCAGCGACCTCCTTGCTGTGAGGCGACAGTGCTAACCACTGAGCTACCTTGTCGCTTGAATTTATTTATATTTTATATGCAAATTCCACACTTCCATTTGTGTGATTTTGTAGGCAAAACCCCAGAGTTATCCATCAGGATAGAAGGGTTATTTAAGGACATGTTTTTTTTTCACCGTACATGCACCACCATTCATTTGCTGGCCATTTTAAAATGTGCCTAAAGGTGTGTAAGCAAACTATCTTGATCACTCCATTTCACGTGTTTGATTAAAAAGGTGTGCAGATCAATAATATATATTATCCCTGAGATCCTGAGGTGAGATTTTAGCTGATAATGTAGTTATCTAGAAATATGGCCGCTTTGATATCATTTATTACAGTTCACGGTTGGACCTCCAGGCTGAGTCTAATAAATCTGAGAGTAACAGCTAGTCTGCTAGTGGCCTCTGCCCTGCTTAACTCTATAAGAACACACCGTCTGAGGACTTCATTATGTCTTCACAAACAGCGGCAAATCGATCCGGTCACCCTTTCAGTGGCAGAATCAGTGGTGGTGGAAGCTAAAGGACAAATCTAATGAACAGTATTTGTGTTTAGGGTTGCTTCGGTGCCCTGTAGGAGTGTCTGCAACAGAATATTTTGTCCCCTTGCTAATTAAGAGGGTTAAAATAAACTCACCATGAGTCTTGCAGTGGGAAAGGGAGAAATGAATGCATTAACAACTAACGAGAAAATGATTGCAGCTTGAAAAAGACGAAAGATTGAACAGGACAGACTTGTCTTACTATCCTGAAATTCTCTTTGTAGTTCTTAGGTGTTATATCTTTGTTCATTTTTACATCTATTTTCTAATAATTAATTTTAATAACTACTTGCTGGTTATTAAAGGGGTATTCAAAGTGGTTGCTACGTGGGGAAGGGTGAATTATTATTTTGGTTATACCATTTTTGCCACACCTAAAGACATGGTTCAGATGTTGTAATTCAAGACAGTTCCTGTGTGTTTTGCAACTCATCCAAAGTCTTCTATCTTGGTTTTAGTTTGATTTTTGACAAATGTTGGCTGTGAAGTAATGGAAATGTTTCAGTGCAGTGATATGTCACTGTAATGCGGTCAAAACTTGCCTAGAACTACTTTAGTTCTGTGGCACCACCCAATCAGCATCAAGCATTGAACAGCCCTGTAGTATAAATAGAAAAATCCAGTATATATTTACCTCTCTATTAGGTACACCTTACTAGTACCGGGTCGGACCCCTTTTTGCCTTCAGATCTGCGCTAATCCTTCGTGGCATAGAGTCAGCAAGGTACTGGAAATATTCCTCAGAGGTTTTGGTCCATATTAACATGATAGCATCACACAGTTGCTGCAGATTTGTTGGCTGCACATCTATGCGAATCTCCCACCACATCTCAAATGGTGCTTGATTTAGATCTGGTGACTGTGGAGGTCATTTGAGTACAGTGAACTCATTGTCATGTTCAAGAAACCAGTCTAAGAAGATTCGTGCTTTATGACATGGCGTGTTATGGAAGTAGCCATCAGAAGATGGATACACTGCTGTCATAAACTGATGGACATGATCAGCAACAATACTCAGGTAGGCTGTGGCGTTGACACAATGCTCAATTAGAACTAATGGGCCCGAAGTGTGCCAAGAAAATATCCCCCACACCATTACACCACCACCACCAGCCTGAAGCATTGATACAAAGCAGCTTGATGCTTTCATGTTGTGGATGCCAAATTCTGACCCTACTATCTGAATGTCGCAGCAGAAATCGAGACTCGTCAGACCAGGCAGCGTTTTTCCAATCCTTTCAATGTCCAATTTTGTGAGCCTGTGCCAATTGTACCCTCAGTTTCCTGTCCTTAGCTGACAGCAATGGCTCTCGATGTGGTCTTCTGCTGCTATAGCCTATCCGCCTCAAGATTGGACGTGTTGTGTGTTCAAAGATGCCCTTCTGCCTACATTGGTTGTAACGAGTGCTTATTTGACTTACTGTTGCCTTTCTATCAGCTCGAACCAGTCTGGCCATTCTGCTCTGACCTCTGGCATCAACAAGTTAGCTTTAACAAGTGGTTGGACAGGTGTACCTAATAAAGTGGCCGTCGAGTGTGTATGTACTGTATATGTATAAAGCTTATTGGCAAAAAATAAAAAAAAGGCAGATGTTAATTTTATGCTGTAATCTAACTTTGTGCCTCATAAACTGCTGGACAGATAAATATTAAATAGCTAAAATTATTGTTATTATTATAATGCAGAAAGAAATAGCTAGTACTGTATAAATCCTATATGCAATTGACTAATATTGGTATTGGCCAAAAGTTTTAGTTTAAATCTGTATCTGTGTCAGGCAAAAACAAACTGATGCATCCCTATAAATATATTAATGTCAGGACTGAAGTTGCTAATATTCATTTAAACCGATGAGGAATAGGGTTGCTTTTTAACTTCTGAGATATTTTAGCTGCTGTCTGGGCTTTCCATGCCTATTTACACCTTCCTTTCTTCATGTGTTTCCCTGTGTCATTTAATTTTATTACACATAACTTCATTAAATTAGTTTTGTTTTCTTTGTATGGATGGATTACTTTAGTTGTTAATGACATCTGGTGAAAATTCCAACGTCCTCAATGCCTTTTTTATCCCCTCTATATGGTGCACACTGTCATTTTTTTAAATGTATTTATTTTTAGTTATTTCATAGGAGAGCAAATCTAAAAAAATATTGCAGTACAGAATGTGAAACAAAGAACTTTGTATGAATTTCCAGTAGGAATCATTAATGCCACATTTTTGATGTGGCCTATAAAAATGTATGTACTAATTTGGACTTTTTTAAAACACCCACACATGAAGGCTTGACAGCAACAAAGATTGAAACCTTATTTTAAGCAAGTTCAAGAGTTTCTCCATCGGCATCAAACTCTACATCTGCTCTTGGCACGAGCGAACATGTGCTTGATAGCTTGTAACCAAAGTTGAATGTGTTTGTATTTTAAGTGCGTGAGATTATATGTTTGTGTTTGCTCATTTGCGGATGTGTGTGTATAAGGCTCAGTGTGTTTGCGCACTTGTAAGTGTATGTGTCAAGATGTCAGTCAGGTAACTGATGTCAATAGTTCCTCGCTGCAGGTGAACCCTGTAGATCTTCAGGCTTTGATGAGTGATGACAGGGCGAGACTGACAGCGGTTAAAGCCGGAGTCTGAGCTCTTCTGCTCCATGCGTCACCTCGCCGCACAAATACTCATTAAACTGATCTGAGCGCTGCCAGAAGATCCCGGCACATCAACAGGTCTGATCGGCCTTAAAAAGAACTGATTCGGTGGAATCTGACGAATGCCAAACACGCTCACGAAGGGGAATCACAGCAGTTTTACAATTACCACACGTCTGTCAGTGACATTTGCTGAAATGTCATTGATTGATGCAAAACCGTGCAGTAATGTTGTTGATGAAGTCGGTGAAAAGAATAAACATGATATGATTTCAGTTTATGAGTGATGAGGGTCGGAGAGTTCAGGTTGCATCAGGTTCATTCAAACTCACACGACAAGTTAACTATTTAACCGATTGACATGACGTTGTTTACAAAAAGAAGTAGTAACATTTGCGAAATCTGAAATTGTGTATTATTAAAGGGATAGTTCACTTAATGCATAAAAATCGGTCATCATTTACTCACTTTTCACTTCTCACAAACTTGTTTAAGTTAAAAAGGGTTTTTAAAAAGAAAGGTAAGTTATTTTGGAAAAGGTAAACCAGGAACTATTAACTTCCTTCTTTGTTTTGCCTACTATGGAAGTCAATGGTTATCGGTTTGTAAGATTCTTCGAAATATCTTTTTTTGTGTGTGGGTTTAACAGAATAATTAAACTCATAAGAAACTGGAACCACTTGGGGTGAGCAAATGTGATTTTTGGGGGAACTATTCCTTGTAAACTGTATATGTGTGTGTGTCTGTGTCAGGTAAAAAGGATTAATGGATCCCTATAAATAAATGATTGTTGAGACTAAAGTTGCTAATATTCATTCACAATGATGAGGAACAGTGTTGCTTTCTAACTTCTGAGATATTTCAGCTGCTGTCTATGCCTTTTTAGGCCTTCCTTTATTCATTTGTTCAACCCACTTACATTTGTAAAAACTAAAATATTAACTGTTGTCCTTCATGTTAACGCTAATCGATTGTGTGGAACTCAGCAATTTTTACACCGTAAAAAAAAGAAGTAGTAACATTTGCAAATTCTGAAGTTGTAGAAAATTAAAGGGATAGTTCACTCAAAATTGAAAAATCTGTCATAATTTACTCACTCTTCACTTCTCACAAGCCTGTTTGAGTTTTCTTTTCTATTTATTTATTTATTTATTTATTTATTTATTTTTTGTTTAAAAAAATTATTTTGGAAAAGGTTGTAAATTACACATTAATTTACTCAAATGCATTAAGTTCACATTATTCATTAGGATTAGTTTTTGAAATTAAATGGTTTGTTGCATACGGTTTCCTCAAACGATTTGTGTTACCTACTACCTACTGCGCCACAGCTTTTCCCATATATTTATTTATTTATTATTATTTTTTTTTCAGTTTATATTGTCTTTTTTTCAACCTTCTAATTTCTTAATACTAAATTAATCCCTGACTAACCTCAGGAGCTCTAGTATGAACTTTACCAAATTTGCACAAAACACTTAAAATCAGATACTGTATTACATCTGACAATAGCAGAAGCACACACTGTTTCAGTTATTTCTACTTTTTTGTTGATTCTGTTTATTTTTTTATTCAATCAAATATTTTAATGGCCAACATGGTGATTTAGTGGTTAGCACTGTCGCCTCACAGCAAGAAGGTTGCTGGATCGAGTTCCAGCTGGGTTAGTTGGCATTTCTGTGTGGAGTTTGCATGTTCTCCCTCTGTTGGTGTGGGTTTTCTCCCTGTGCACCGGTTTCCCCCACAGTCCAAACACATGCACTTTAGGTGAATTGAATAAACTAAATTGGCCGTAGTGTATGAATGTTAATGTGTGAGCGTATGGGTGTTTCCCAGTACTGGGTTGCAGCTGGAAGGGCATCTGCTGTGTAAAACATATGCTGGATAAGTTGGGGGTCGCTGGTGAATAAAGGGACAAAGCTGAAGAAAAAAATTAATCATATATTTTAATGGTACTTTTACTACGGTAGTAGAAGATAGGGAAGATTTGCAGGACTTCTCAAGCTCAATCAGGTTGGATGGGAAGTGACGGTGTACAGCTATTTTCTGATCTCTCCAGAGATGTTCAATAAGATTTAGGTCTGGGCTCTGGCTGGGCCACTTAAGGACATTCACTGAGTTGTTGTGAAGCTGCTCTATTAATGTTTTGGCGGTGTGCTTTTGGTTATTGTCTTGCTGGAAGATGAACTGTCGCCCCAGTCTGAGCACTCTGAAGCAGGTTTTCATTCAGGATGTCTCTGTACATTGCTGCATTCATCCTTCCCTATATCCTGACTAGTCTTCCAGTTTCTGCTGCTGAAAAACATTCCCACAGCATGATGCTGCCACCACCATGCTTCACTAACCTCGTGATGAGCACTACCTATATAATCTACCTGGTTTTCTCTAAACGTATCGCCTGGCATTCACTCCAAAGAGTTCACTTTTTGTCTCATCAGACCAGAGAATTTTGTTTCTTATGGTCTGAGAGTCCTTCAGATGCCTTTTGGGAAATTCCAGACAAGGGGGTGGCTTCTGTCTTGCCAATTTACCATTCAGGCCTGATTAATGGATTGCTGCACAGATGTTTGTCCTTCTGTAAGGTTCTCCTCTCTCCACAGAAGAACGCTGGCGCTCAGACAGAGTGAACACCGGGTTATTGATCACCTTCCTGACTAAGGCCCTTCTCCCCCAACCACTCAACTTAGATGGCCGGCCAGCTATAGGGAGAGTCCTGGTGGTCCTAAACATCTTGCACTTACGAATGATAGAGGCCGATGTGCTCATTGGAACTTACAGAGAAGCAGAAACTTTTCTGTAACCTTCCCCAGCCTTGTGCCTCGAGACAATCCCGTCTCTGAGGTCTACAGACAATTCCTTTGTCCTCATGCTTGGTTTGTGCTTTGACATGTACTGTGAACCCTGGGACCTGATATAGCCAGGTGTATCCCTTTTCAAATCATGTCCAATCAACTGAATTTACCACAGGTGAACTCCAATTAAGCCGCTGAAATATCTCAAGAATGATCAGTGGACACAGAATGTACCTGAGCTCAATTTAGAGCTTCATGGCAAAGGCTGTGAATACTGATGTACATGTGACATTTATCTATCTAGCCTTCTATCTACCTGTCTGTGTGTTTAGATTTGTAAAACTTTTTTTGTACAACACATGAAGCCAGTGTTGAGAGTGTGAGTGTTTCCTCTTGTGTGTTAAACCGCAGGTCTCTGCTCATCCGCTCTGCACAATCGTGACAGCTGACTCTCCCTCTCTATCTCTCTTTGAGGCGACGGTGCTGAAAGCTTTGGACCAACAAGATGAAAGTTTGTGAATTCCAGAGTGCTGCTCTTTCTCATGTTTCAAAAACGAGGTCAATCCACTTGTCCTGCCCGCAATCTCCCGCCGGCCGAAGGGCATTTTGAGTTTTGTCTGAGGAGCTCACATTAGCAGCCATGTTTGTGTTTCGCAGAGACCGAGGATTAATACGCTCAATTCGTTGTTGCTCTGCAACCGGATTAGCTATTGTTTTTACTACTGTTACAGCATCCACCTTAGGGTTGCACGATATATAGTTTTAGCATTGATATCGCAATGTGCTCATCTGCTATATTCACATGGCAAGATATGCAATGTTGAGTCTGAATTAGTTAACAAGGAACCTTTATTACTCTCAAAAATGACTTTTTCTCCTGTTTAAACTACAAATTTAAATGAATTGAAACAACACAATTTGTAAGTTTTTTGGGGGACAACTTAATTGTTTAATGTACAATCATCTTTAGTTTGTAAAAACAATGCTAAGGTAACTTAATCAATTTGCATTGGGACAACTTAAAGGAATTGTGTGGAACCTAATAGAGCAAAACATTTGAAAAATTGGAAAGTTTCATAAGATGGTTTGAATATCTCTACTTGATTGTATTCTGGGGGGTCTAACAGTATTCAGGTACAGAAATAAAATAATCACAATGAAAAAAAAATACTTTTATTGCTTTGTTTTTTCTTGTTTCTAGTCTAAAAATCTAAAAAGTTTTAGAGATAGTAAAAATAATGCTTTGTTTTTAACATCAGAAGAAATGTCAACACCCCCCCCCCCCCCCCCCCTTAAAACAAGCAACATTATCTGCCAGTGGGGTAAGTGAAATAATCTTGCTTTTGCTGTGAAATGTAAATATTTGGACTGGAAACAAAACACAAAATCTAAGTATCTCTTTTTTTGTTGCATAATTTGTTAATATTAAGTTTATCATCATTGGCATGTGTTTTTAAGGCCTGTAACTGCGTTTCAAGAGTTTAAACTATTTGGACCCAAAAATGATGATGTTTGAAGGTGTTAGAAAGTTTAATTGTATTAAATTATTATTATTTTTAATAATTATTTTTTTAGGGGTTTTCACCTTATTGATATTAGGGAGCAGAGATAGAAGAAGGAACGGCAATGAACGGCAATCTGGGTGCTATGTGTCCACACACTAACCACTAGGCTATTGCGACCGACTGTATTTAATTATTTATATGATTCATGCAACAACAACAAAATGAAAAATCTTAGAATTTTAGTTTTGTTTCTAGTCCAAATGTCTACATTTCCAAAAAAATAAAAAATAAAAACAACATTATTTCTGATCATTTTGCTTGTTTTAAGGAAACACTCTTAATTTTGACTTATGAAGCAAAACAATATTTTTATTTAATCTAAGAATTTTTTGATATTTTGACTAAAAAAGAGACAAAGAAAAGTCGGGTTTTTTTGCATTGTAATTATTATATTTCTCTACCTGAATACTGTTAGACTCCCCAGCATACCGTCAATTAAAGCTATTCAAACCATCTTTTGACAGTGTATTGATATCGCAATACTTATTGCAGAAAAATAAAATATCACACATTCCAAAAATGATTTTTGCTGCTTGTTCAAATCTTGCTGCTTATTTTGCTGATTGTACACAATTAAAAATGAGTTGAAACAACACAATTCTTAAGTTTTCCAAGGACAACTTAATTGTTTTATGTTAAATCAACTTAAATTTGTAAAAACAATTCAGTTAACTCAATGTGTGTTGGGACAAGATGAAGGAATTGTGTGGAACCCAGCATTTTTTACAGTACAAGTTTAACCATAATCGTGTGAACGTTTATCATTTGCATCTGCTTTTAAGTCCTGTGACTGTACGTTTCAGGAGAGATTAAGACTTTTGGACATGTTTTTTGGGGACAACATAATTGTTTCTTGTTCATTCCACTAAATTTTGTAAAAACAATAACTTTATCAATTTGTGTTGGGACAACATGAAGCAATTGTGTGGAAGCCAGCATTATTTTTTTTAATATCATGCCACCCTAATCCATGTTTCGATGGAAACTTTACACTTTTCTCACCTCTTGTGTTTTGCGGAGACGTGCAGTTCCTTCTCGCGGCTCACCTGAAATCTGAACCCGCACATCTGCACTTGCTCTCCAGATTCTTGGCTACTGTAGCTAAAGGCTTGTTTTGTTCCAGCGTAATGCAACTTCAACACTCTTCTGCTCGGACCTTCCATAAAAACGTCAAGGAAGAAATATCTGGATTAAGCCCGAGATGAAGCAGTGTTCGTTTTCAGCACGTTGATGTGAGGTTGTCCAGTCGCACATGCAGGCCTCCATGAGGAAAATGCATTAGTTCTGAAGACAGAGAGAGAACGGCAGAACACGCATTGGTAACCAGATACGCAATAAAGGAAGTACCTTCGATATAAAGCCAGCAGATTTATGAGAGGCTTTAAATATGGCAAGTTGATTAGCTTAATTCGTCTGCCTCATGTTGTTAAAGGAGAGGTCGGTGATCCGTGCAGGTGTTGCGAGACACTACCAGCATTCACTGACTAAAGCCGGCTCTCACACAGCTGCTGCTTTGGGGAAATATGCAGATCTCTTTATATGACAAGTCATCATCAAGGCTTAAAAAGGTCAAACAGTACAAGTTGTTTTGTTTATTCTTTGCAGTATGGGTTTTAATAGGAAAAACTTTGTATAGATGTATTATTAGACTGGTTTAGTGATGTGTGACCATGGACCACAAAACCAGTCATAAGTAGGCATGGGATGAAAACTGTTTTCAAGGAATATCACTGTTTGGAAAATTCAAGGTTGCAAAACTGCCAAAATTTTCTGCTATACCGATCCTAAGGTATGTGTATGATTTTTTATTTACATTTTCTTTTGTTCTTTAGGACAACAGTATCTCCAAATATGTTCATAGCGCTTCACTTTTTCAAAATATTTTTTTATGTTACAGCCTTGGCGAGGCAGTGGCGCAGTAGGTAGTGCTGTCGCCTCACAGCAAGGAGGTCGCTGGGTCGCTGGTTCGATCCTCGGCTCACTTGGTGTTTCTGTGTGGAGTTTGCATGTTCTCCCTGCCTTTGCGTGCCTCCGGTTTCCCCCACAGTCCAAAGACATGCGATACAGGTGAATTGGGTAGGCTAAATTGTCCGTAGTGTATGAGTGTGTGCGTGGATGTTTCCCAGAGATGGGTTGCAGCTGGAAGTGCATCTGCTGCATAAAAACTTGCTGGATAAGTTGGCGGTTCATTCCACTGTGGAGACCCCAAATTAATAAAGGGACTAAGCCAACAAGGAAATTAATGATAGATTGTTACAGTCTTATTACAAAATTGATTAAATTAATTTTTTCCTCAAAATTCTACACACAATACCCTATAATGACAATGTGAAAAAAGAGTTTTTTAAACTGATGCAGACTTGAGCACCAAACTCGCTCTAAAAGCCCCAGAAGTCATTGGGACTGGAGGTGGGAAGCGCAGCATTTTATTTAGATTTATTATTAAAGTTCAAAGATGTAACTTATTTACCTCAGGAGTTTCCCTCAATCAAACGGTGAAAGTAAACATTAACATGGACATCTTAATAAAGGAATATACACATTAAGTACACATTAAGGGTGTTTGTTCGCTGAAATTCGTATAAAAATCTGTTTGATTTATATTGTGCAGAGTATATTGATAATGTTTTTATGCAAACTATATATTTTGAAAAGGGGGAAAACAATAAATCGTTGAATGAATGCGGCACTGTTTAAATAATTTACCATTTAAAATGCGTGAAGGTCATGTGACCATCAGGAAGAACGCAGCATCTCATTTCTCACAGGACACGTTCTTTGCCCTCGCAGTCTCCCGAGTTCGTTTTTCAGAGGACACCTGGCAAAACCGATCTCCAGAAGAACGCAAGTCCGTTCTCTGCGCTCTTGGCATTGAGAAACAGCCATAATCTCATATTTCCATTGTTTACGGATACATGTGACTGTTATACACTCAAGTCTTTTCCGGTAGGATTGACACCAAGTGGTTGATCTGGGTATTGCAGTCCAAATTCAAAATATTTGGGAGTTTTTCTTTTCACCCGGCCCCTCGAAGATGACACTATGTAAATGCTGGTTGCCAGATTGATGACACTGACCATTAAGTCTTACACTTTTGGCTGCTGGGCTAAATGTTTACATTTGTAATATTTATATTATTTGCCATTTAAAATCCATCACATGATTTTTTAGAACTCTGCTACTGTCCTTCGTAGGTCGCATTTTTGGCCATGCCCACATACATCGAGGCAGCCTTTACGACTAAAATGAAATATGCTGTGTTTGCCACCAAGGGAACCCAGGGTGCTGAAATATAATTGGGTAATTTGTCAGTGGGAGGAGCTACACGGATCAAAACAAAGACAGACATTCTGATCCAGAACACATATTTTCAAAGGAAAATAACTGACTTTAGCATTGCTTTTCAGGTAAACATGTTCACTTAGAAAACATTTTATGATAGTGGTATGCTTTAGAAGAGTCAAAAACTAAGGCTTAGATCTTTATGAATTATGCATGAACACAAAACATAATATTTTGAAGAATGTTGGAAGAAAACGGCCATAGTGGGAACAATAACAAAACACACACACACACACACACACACACACACACACACACACACACACACACACTGGAAGTCAATGACTGTTTAAACTTCTTTTAAACGTCCGCTCTTCTGTTCCAAATGAATTGAAAGACAACGAGAGGAATGAATATAGAAATCAGAGAAGGTCTATGCAAAGCTCTGAGTTTCTCTTTCATCCTCCGTCACGTTGACAGCTCTGTTGAGAGCGCTGGAGAAGGGCCGCTGTACTTGATGACTCTGTACAAGAAGCTGCTGTCTCACTCTGTCAGCTGTCTCACCTCTCCAGTCGTTTCGCCGCCTGTCGCTCGCACTACTGACAGTTTAATTCCAAACCTCTCTCCGTATCTTCTTCCACTCGTCAGCCCTCGAACCCGCGCAGACCCTGTGCTGACAGCTGACGATGCTGAGTGCTCTTCAGTCAGTGTGTGTGTGTGTGTGTGTTTATGTGTGGATGGGTGTGTGGGTGTCTGCATGCATGTACATGCGTGCTGTGTGTAAGTGAAACACAAGGAAGCTGGTTGTCTTTTGTAGTGTCAGAGATCAGAGGAAAAGTAATGTCTAACAGGCATGAGCTGTTTCATGCGCCCTCATCGTGGCTCCGTAAGTAAGTATGTCACAGTTAAATGACTTTAGCATGATAGAAACTCAACATCACATTCTTAAAATGGAGATTAGATACTTAATAATCAAGCAAACCTGTTGAAACTTGAAACTATTAAGTTGATTTAACGTAACTTTTGCACATTGCACATTGTTAATTTATTGGATCACTATCCTTGGGTGTAGTCCCAGATTTATGAGGGTTCGCCACAGCCACATTACCGCCAATTACTCTGGGATATGTTTTACACTGTGAGTGCCCTTCCAGCCACAATAGTTAATTTACTCACTTTTAAAGTAAAGTCAACTTTCTTTGCTTTAGGATATTGAATTAATAACCCTAAACTTACTCTTCACTTTTTGATAAAATTTACATTTACATTACATTTCAAGTTACATTTTTTGAAAAGTAACTTAAGTTACTCAATAAGTAACTTAATTACTTGACTAAATATTAAAACTCCACATAAACCTCAAATTTTGCATAGACAATAGAAACTCATTTTATCATTTTATTATATATATATATATATATATATATATATATATATATATATATATATATATATATATATATATATAATTATATATAATTATATATATATATATATATATATATATATATATATATATATATATATATATATATATATATATATATATAATAAAATTATAAAAAAACTATATATATATATATATATATATATCCCAAATTCTGTTTAATGGAGCAAGGGATTTTTTAGAGTAGGTTTGATAATATTTTTTTCTTCTGAAGAAAGTCTTGTTTGTTTTATTTCAACTAAAATGAAAGCAGTTTTTAATAAAAATTAATTTCAAAATTATTAGCCCCTTTAAGCTATATATACAGTTGAAGTCAGAATTATTAGCCCCCCTGTTTCTTTTTTTAATTTTCTTTGTTTAACAGAGAGTTTTTTTTTCAACACATTTCTAAACATAATAGTTTTAATAACTCATTTCTAATAACTGATTTATTTTATTTTGCCATCATGACAGTAAATAATATTTTACTAGATTATTTTCAAAGAAACTATTACACAGCTTAAAGTGATATTCAAAGGCTTAACCAGGTAAATTAGGTTAACTAGGCAGGTTGGTGTAATTAAGCAAGTTATTGTATAATGATGGTTTGTTCCGTAGACTATCGAAAAAAATAGCTTAAAGGGGCTAATAGTTTTGACCTTAAAATTGTTTTTCAAAAATTAAAAACTGCTTTTATTCTAGCTGAAATAAAACAAATAAGACTTTCAGAAGAAGAAAAAATATTATTAAACATACTGTGAAAATTTCCTAGCTTTGTTAAACATCATTTCGGAAATAAAATAAATAAATAAAATTCAAAGGGGGGCTAATAATTCTGACTTCAACTGAATTTTTTTTCGATAGTCAACAGAACAAACCATCATTTATCAAAGATAAAATAAATCAGTTATTAGAAATGAGTTCTTAAAATTATTATGTTTAGAAATGTGTTGAAAAATCTTCTCACCCTTAAACAAATATACTGTCATACATGTCTAAAACATTTAATTGTTTATTATGCATGTGCAGTTGTCAGTCAAATAAAGCTTTCTTTAGTTGAAAAATGAACAAGCAAAATATCTAAATCGCAAAAAATATATACATATACAAAATATATACTTGTGTATATACACACTTTTACAATTACTCTGCTTCTCTGACTTCATACCTCACATTGTCAAGAACTCAATTGCTATTTATTTTAGCGCATGCAATAGTCTTAATGAATGAAAAATCTTTTCTTTTTTATTTGAAAAATATAATTATTCTTCAAATTTTATATCACTCTGCTTCTCTGAATTTATACATATATTTAGGACTATTGAATTGATTTAAAGTATTTACTGCAAGTGTGTACACAGTATAAGCAACTTATTTAGATTACCTATTTAAAATAATCTGCTTCTTTAGTTTTTCAGTAGAAAATAAATTTATTTATAGTAAGTAAACAATAACATCCAACAAAGCCTATATAGCATATGATGCTGGAGCACAATGTAAATGCTTTTGAATATAAATGAAGTACCTTGGTAGTTATTTAATACCTTCTATAATTGTATTTGTGATACCATCATTTTACAGTAGTACTGCTTCCAGTGTAACACCAACACACCCTTATTACATACACAGACACACACACGCACCTTAAAATCATTATAGCACTTAAGAGAAGGCAGAGAAGGAATGTAAACATCCCTTCTTTCACAAAGCCGCAGTATTTGTCATTCTTCCGTCTTTTCACTCACATTATGAAGGGATGATTAGAAACGGCCCGGGATGTTGTCTTTGCAGATTCTGGAAGCAGTGCCCACATGCGCCGGTTTCCTGTAATCATCTGCGCTTGTGTTTTCTGACATTTAAGATGACGCTTGTCTCTGAAGCAGAATCGGAGAGATGCTTAATCATATTAGCATGGAAACTAGACTTGAAAGAAAGAATTAAACAAAGCAAGTCTCTGTTTGGGAATTTTTAGAAGGGTGGGAACCCTAAATTCTCAATCAGAGAGTATTAGCGCAACCTGCTAATTATAATAAAGACAAAACAAATAATATGATTGGTTTAAAAAATGTTTAATTAATTTGGATACTATGAACAGTGATCATTTCTTTATTTCTAGAGCTGGAGCTGCTACTTGGGACCATCCATGCTTGTTCGAATCGCCAGTAACTTTACCAACAAGCGTGTCTTCTTCCTCTGTGTTACAAGCTGGTGTGAGAAGCTTAGTTGTGTAGTGCCATCTAACGTGAAAATTAATTGGGTTTTATCCGGAAAAACGCTGACGATAAATGCAAACGGAAAGTATCCTGGTGCGTAAGAGCCTTTATACTCATTCTAATATTTCTTTTCATGTAAGCTTTTGTATTTCTTTGTGAATTCAAAATGTACACCCAATAATGTATTCCATCCTAAAAGAACAAGTCAAGTTTGAATAACTGAATATTTTAGGAGTATGCAATACTGCGTTATGCTGCACAGGCACCCAGGTATGCAGTGAGCGGCAGTTCTGTGGGCGCAAATGCCTTGTTGATGCTAGAGGTCAGAAGAGAATGGCCAGACTGGTTCCAGCTGATAGAAAGGCAACAGTAACTTAAATCGTTGCAATCAAGGTATGCAGAAGAGCATCTCTAAATGCACAACACATCCAACCCAATGACTGTAAAAAATATGGACGCCATAATATGGCGCCAGCCCTTTTTCCCATTGAACGCCTTGAGGGCAAAACGCCTGCTTGACGGGCACAAACTGTCGCAAAAGACTGCTGAAATTGGAGCCAGACATGCGCAGAAGGACTGTCTGATGGAGCCAGAGGAGGAGCCGCGAAAATGAGCGGAGTCGAGCTTCCAATCAAACGCTTTATGTAAAATCAACTACGCCCCCCGAACTTCTCAGCATGCGTTTGCTGTCATAAAAACACAAATGGATGTAATAACGTTAACAAATATGAGGGTTTTATATATTCAATCGCGCCAGCTCCAGGCCGCAGCGCATAACTTACTCGCGGCGTCGCGGGCTGATTCCGGCTCGCATGCGGCAGCGCCTGCTCGCTCGGCCGCCGCATCTGGCTCGATTGACTCGGGCTGGAATTGGGTAGTGAGTCCAGGCATCCGGAGTAGGTCCAGCAGAGGTAACATTAGTCAGTCTGAGCTCTAAGAGATAAGTCTCCGGCAGGCGAGAATCTAGCCGGAACTGTGTTTTGCTATCTGGGTGGCTAGGCGTGTATCAGCAAACTAATAAAGCCCGAAAAAAGCCCTGAACTTAGCGAATAAACAGTGTTCCACCAGGATCATGTATGTCAGAAACTATAGTTTACTGCTGAACTCATTTTGTCATGGTAAAATAACACAGAAATCGAATAATAACATTTCAGTCTACTTCAGTCTCCTGCCGAAGCTCAGACGCCGCGCTTTGAGAAACTGTCAATCACAGCTGTCAATCACGATGACACGCCCAGCATTAAATTACTGCTAAAAACAAACTGTTTACAAAAATGAAGATCTGCACCTATTTCAGCACAATAACCAGTGCCTTAATCGACCAGAACTATCTTTCGGGACATTTTATTGCAAGTGTAATATTTTTTTTTTATTTGGGCTCAAGTCTCCTTCATTAACACGGAGGAGGCGGGCTTTATGACTTGTACTGCAGCCAGCCCCCAGGGGGCGATCTAACGGCCGAAACCTTCACTCAAACGTAGGCTTGCGGCACACTTGGTGCCACCCCTGTCAGCTAAAAACAGAAAATTGAAGCTAAAATTGGCACAGGCTCCCCAAAATTGGACAATAGAAGATTGAGAAAACATGATCTGCGACATTTGGATGGTAGGGTCAGTATTTGGCATCAACAACATGAAAGCATGGATTTGTTCTGCCTTGTGTCAATGGTTCAGGCTGCTAGTGGTGGTGATATTTTCTTGGCACACTGTGGGCCCATTAGTACCAATTGAGCATCATGTCAACAACAAAAGCCTACCTAATTATGTTGCTGACCATGTCTATACCTTTATGGCGACAGTGTACCTATCTTCTAATGACTACTTCCAGCAGGATAACGCACCATGTCATAAAGCACGAATTCTCTCAGACTGGTTTCTTAAAGGGCCATGAAACCCCCTCGTTTCAGCAGGGTGTTTTCACACCTCTACTTTGGAAAAAGTCAGAAAAGTGGGCGTGTCCAGCTCTGTTTATGGGGGAGTGTAGGAGGAAGAAAAGTGGGATGGTGTGGGAGTGTCTATTTGGGCATGCGCGAGTTTTAGAATTAAAATACACACAGACACACACAGGAGAAAGTGATAGTGTTTAACCTACATGGAAATCTGCAGTCGAATTATTTGCCAAATTATTAAATGGTGGACTTTAACTGCAGTTTGGCTCTTTCATTCAGGGAATTCAGTCATCTCCCTCGCGACAAACGAGATTTTTGATTTGAGGAACTGCTCTAAGCGTGTATTTTTCATGCAATGTTTGATACCGCATGGCGAATGAGAGAAAAAAAACCTTAGCATTTCCTGGAAACTTAGATGCACACGGCAGGTAGTATCAGAAAGCCGGGTGTGTTATTCTTGTCACTAAATGCGGTAAAAACCCTACACGAGGTTAAAGTTTGGTTGTGGCGCTAACATGTTTACACTCGGTGCAATGGTTTGTTCGATACGAATAAACTAAATAAACAAAGAGCACTGGTCGCTCACCTACCAAATCTGTAGAGACAGGACAATCACCAGCAACAAGAGCCGCGTCTTTATTAAGAGGAGACTAAAGCGAATCCGGATCTCAGCGTTTGCAGATGAGAACAGCTCTCAGGTAAACAATAATCCTCCTTAGACACGTAAGTTTTTGTTGTCGAGCGTCTCGTACACTGTTAATCCACACGTGAGTCTGAGCTCTCACAGAGAGAAAATGAAAACGAAACTTAACTGCAGCAAACTATAAAAGCAACACTTCATGCTTGATGTGCCAATACAACGTGGCGTCTTTGCCGTCTACACTGTGACAGTAATGAATATTAATGAAGTTGCACAATAGAGCGTGCTGATTGGTTTGAACCAAGTCTTACTCATGCATTAATGCATCACACTGTAAGACGTAATAAGACACACTCTGGCACAGACACCCAGTCTGCACGCTGGAATACAACACTATTATGTCATGGTCGTGACGCAGCTTCAAAAATTCATTTCAAACCGGAAGAACGAATTTGCTTGAAATAACGCAAAAACAACCAATTTACACTTTTTAGTGAAATATAGGTGTCCTAATAGTGTTTTTAGCAGTGTGGGACACATATACGACTGTCAACAGCTCAAAAAATGTGTTTTGGTGTTTCGTGACCCTTTAAACATGACAATGAGTTCACTGTACTCAATTGGCCTCCACAGTCACCAGAACTCCAATAGTGGATGTGGTGGAAAGGGAGATTTGCATCATGGATGTGCAGCCGACAAATCTGCAGCCACTGCATGATGCTATCATGTCAGTATGGACCAAAATCTCTGAGGAATATTTCCAGTACCTTTTCGAATTTATACCATGAAGGATTAAGGCAGTTCTGAAGGCAAAAGGGCACACGAACCGGTACTTGTAATGTGTACCTAATAAAGTGGCCGGTAAATGTATATTTTAAAAAAAACATGTTAGAAAGAACGTAACCACTGACATTCAATAAAGCAAAAACAAATACTATGGAATCCAGTGGTTGTTCAGTGTGATGGGAAGTGCAAATCCAAATGCAGGGTTTATTCAACATAGAATAGTCAGGCAAGCAACGGTCAACACAGGGGCAAACAGATGTACACAGACAAATCTTGTTCAGTCGTGGTCATACAACAGGCAAACGGTCAAAAGGCAGGCAGCAGACAACGTAAATAAACAAAACAAAGTGAACAGCTTCAGCTGTGTGTGTATTGGCAATCAGTGGAAAACACGAACAGGTGTGAGTGTGTGGTGCATGACAGGATTTGTAGTCCACATGGTAACAGATTTGAGTGAATAATTTCCAGTAATCTACAAGCCTGGATCTCTGGTGATGGTGACAGGCTGCAGGTTTCCAACATTCTTCAAAACAGTTTTTGTGTTCAACAGAAGAAAGAAACTCCAACATGTTTGAGACAAGTGAAAGGTGAGTAAATGATGACAGAAGTTTCCATTTTGGTTTCCTAATAATGATTCACGTCTATAGCACAAACTGTTTGCACATGTCTGATTGTGTCATTTCCCAAGTGAGAACACATCGGTGGCCTTTAACCTGAAATAACGGAGATGTTGTTCTGTACAATGACGGATTGATCATCTCTAACCATTTACCACTGAGCCGTAAAGCTGTTTTTCCACACTTTTAACTTCGCAACCATTAGGCACTAATGAATTAAAAGACATCTCAGCACCCATAAGTTTTTTTTTAGTGCAGATCCGCCCCAAAAAAAGCTGCCTTTTGTAGCGCCCTCATATGTTACTTGGGAAATGGCAAGATTCTGATCTCCGGATGAACGGCCAGGATGTGAGGAACCCCGATGCTTTGTGATGGTTTTGGTTGATAGATGAGGCCCGGGGTTTTTAACTTCACGCCCAGGCCCCAAAGGCCCGAAGCTGGGGGCGTTTGCAGAAATCCAAGCAGCGCCAGCATGCTTTTGTTTCAGCCTGCTGGTCTTTAGCCGCTCTGGTGTCAGCGTATCATGCGAAGCATCTTCAGCTGTTTGCCTAAAAGTGACTATGAGAGCCTTCACACTCTTTGATGATGTATTAAAGATGTGTCCGAACGTGCCTCGTCTGATGATCCATTGCAGTCCCATCTCCTATTTGTTAATCCACGGTAACATTTTGGGTAAATGCTCGGGTGATTTTGTAAGTGCTGTTTGACATACGGATTCGAAAGAGCATAAAACAGTGAGAAATAAAAAATGATGGAGTTAAATTCTGCGGAGTGTTGAGTGAATGGTTCACTGTTAATGGGGATAATTATAACCCATCAGTATCCTGGAGATTGGAGGGTTCTACGCAGGACATTTGGTGAAATGCACATTTTGTTTTGTGCCTGACTACAGGGGCGGACTGGGACTAAAAATCAGCCCTGGTACTATAGCCACACCAGTCCACTTAACCACACCAACACAGCCCCATCCACGGACACGCACATTCACTACTTGATGTACAGCCAATTCACTATTGGTGTACAGATTGTGAAATAATATAAGCTGTACCATATGTAATAGATATTTAAACATTTAATGTTTGGACATGTGAGGGAAACCGGGAGGAAACCCATTCGAACATGCAAACTCCACACAGAAACACCAACTTTCAAGACTATTTCAGTTAATTTTCTGCATTTAGCAGCGTCTGATTTTAGAGCAATTTTTTGCTTTCTCTGAATTTTTCGGCACCGGCTTTCATTTTTACCATCCATCTCTGACAATAAGCTTGTGTTGCACTTACTGTTTGTTTGAAATTCTTGCCAGATTTTGATTACGTCTGCGTAACCTCTAATTGGGTCGGCTCATCTCGAAACCAGCCGGCCATTGCCGATTGGGCCAATGCTTAAAGGGCCATGAAACCCCCTCGTTTCAGCAGTGTGTTTTCACACCTCTACTTTGGAAAAAGTCAGAAAAGTGGGCGTGTCCAGCTCTGTTTAGGGGGGAGTGTTGGAGGAAGAAAAGCGGCTTGGTATGGGAGTGTCTATTTGGGCGCGCTGAGTTTCAGAGTCAAAACACACAACCACAGCGGACAATGTGACTGTTTACATGGACATCTGTAGTCGAATTATTTGCCAAATTATTAAATGGTGGACTTTAACTGCAGTTTGGCTCTTTCATTCAGGGAATTCATTCATGTCCCTTGCAACAAACGAGATATTTGGTTCGAGGCGCTGCTCTAAGCGTGTATTTTTCATGCAATGTTTGATACCGCACGGTGAATGAGAGAAAAGAAACTCAGCATTTCCCGCGTGTGTTATTCCGGTCACAAAATTAGTTATAGTTTGGTTGTAACTGTTAGTGCTAACTATTGCACTTGGTGCAATAGTTTGTTTGATACGAATAATATACGAACTGAATAAACAAAGAGCACTGGTCGCTCACTTACCAAATCTGTAGAGACAGGACAATCACCAGCAAATAGAGCCACGTCTTTATTTAGAGGAGACTACAATCTGGATCTCAGCGTTTGCAGATGAGAACAGCTCTCAGGTAAACAATAATCCTCCTTAGACACGTAAGTTATTGTTGTCGAGCGTCACGTACACTGTTAATCCACGCGTGACTCTGAGCTCTCACAGAGAGAAAATGAAAACGAAACTTAACTGCAGCAAACTATAAAAGCAACACTTCACGCTTGTTTTGCCAACACAACGTGGCGTCTTTGCCGTCTACACTGTGACAGTAATGAATATTAATGAAGTTGCACAATAGAGCGCGCTGATTGGTTTGAACCAAGCCTTACTCATGCATTAATGCATCACACTGTAAGACGTAATAAGACACACTCTGGCACAGACGCCCAGTCTGCACGCTGGAATACACGCTATTATGTCATGACCGTGACGCAGCTTCAAAAATTCGTTTCAAACAGGAAGTACAAATTTGCTTGAAATAGCGCAAAAACAACCAATTTACACTTTTTAGTGAAATATAGGTGTCCTAATGGTGTTTTTAGCAGTGTGGGACACATATACGACTGTCAACAGCTCAAACACATGTGTTTTGGTGTTTCGTGACCCTTTAACATTTAATATTATTATTACTACTATCATCATCATCATCATCATAATATTCACATCTTGCAAGAGATAAAAGCTGCCTGCATGTAAAAACGATACATACAAAATAATAATAATAATAATAATAATAAAATAGCATACCGGCCCACATTTAAAAAATGGTCCGGCCCTTCTGGCATTTGCCAGAATTGCCAGATGGCCAGTCCGCCCCTGCCTGACTAACTTTTTGGCTTGGAATTATCTGCAGAAACTGATTTGGTTGTGTACTGGTTTTGGGGTTTACGAGGACAGAATTTTGTAAACTGACATGAGTATGATTTATGTAAAAACAACATTGAAGTGGTTTATGAGGACATGGCTTACTCTTAAATAGGGTCTTTTGACATACAAATATATTCAACAGGTTTGGTGAATGCCTTGGGTTTAGGGGTTGTAGTTGTGTAAGGCTTTGTAATAAGTCTTTTTTACGATTACTCATAAACCACCAAAACCAAGATAAAAATGCAACCCAGGCTCATTATGGATACGTACCCCAGTATACATTTCTGGAGAGGTACATTTTTTGGAACTTTTGTTTTTTAAAATCCACCTGTGTACATTTTTTCAGATCTCAAATTTCTCTGCCAAGTGCCATTCGCACTAGTTGTATTCACATAAATACACCAGAGGCCACTGTCGACTGACTTACTGACTGACCGACTGATCATCCCCACGTACCCCCTTCCCTAAACCCAACCAATAGTGTTCTCAAAAGCATAGATTGACCCACCCACCCACTTTCCTAAACCCAACCTACAATATTTTCAAAAGCAATATAAAAATAGTAAAGTCGTCCTCAAGAAGGTAAGCTGTCAGCTTGTAATGCGAAAAAAAACTAAAGCCGTTGACGGCGTGAAACTGCTCTGTAGTGTTCGTTTTAAAGACAAAATGCAGCCATACGTATCTACACAATTCCCACTCTCCATAAATGTAGACAGCACTACGTATTCACAATGAGCCTGTGTTGTAAAAATGATAGAAACCTATGGAATGTCCCCACAATTCACAAAAATACACCTTTCAGTATGTGTGTGCGCTAATGTGAGTGGTTGGTTAATGTGAGTGGTCGGGGTATTCATTCCATTGTCCCCACAAGGTCAAAAAAGACTGGTATTGTTATGTACTTGTGGGGACATATACAGTAGAAAAAAAATGTCTGGGAAGTCCCTATAAAACATTAAACCCAATGTGTGTGTTACTTTAAGGTGGTTTATGACAACATGCCTTCTGTACTTATTATTTAAAACTGTATAAATGTGTTTGTTTTAGTTAAGATCATTTAAATATTTCTTTAGACCTGTAATGAACTCCAGAATCTGACAGATTGATTAGCTGTAGGCTCTAGAACAGTCATCTGAAACCATACCTGCCAACACTCCTGTTTTTCCCGGGAGTCTCCCGTATTTCAGACCCATCTCCCAAATTGTTCTGTCTCCCGGAAAACTACAGGAATTCCGGGCAATAGAAAATACAGCTTGTACAGTATAAAAACAATGGAAGTCTATGGAATGTCCCCACAAATCACAAAAACAAACCTTTGTGTATGTGTTTGTGTGTGCTCGTGTGTGTAAGTGTGAGAAGTGTTTGGTCCAACACTGAGGCAATCAGGAGTCAATCTGTTCTGATTATGTCTGAAACGTGATATTCCTGCAGCTGTGTTGTACCATCCTCATCCCACACACATCTACCAACACGAATCTCGCACACAGTCCTGCACACATACAGTCACACGCTTTACATTACAGAGGATCTATTGTGGACTGTGACACAATGTGATCCATATTGCAGCTTATTCTAGACAAAAAAGGACATTTAGACGAGACCAACAAAACCCCCATTTGTTTAGCACACTGTACTTTTTTTTGTCTTATATACTAAGAATTGTGAATAAGAATTGATTACATAAAAATATATGTTATGTCAACAATATTCGCTAAAATGTTTTGTCTACATGTTTAACTGAGTTTTCTGGACAAACATTTTTGTGTTGAACAATAATGTTGATATTTAATTAATTCACGCATGCGAGATGTGACGATCAAAAGCTAAGCTTGTTTATCAGTTGCTTGTAGGAGGAGTGACACAGTGGCGCAGTTGGTAGCACAGTTGCCTCACTGCAAGAAAGTCTCTGGTTCAAGACCTGGCTGGGTCAGTTGACCCTGTGTTCAAGTGGGTTTCCTCTGGGTGCTCCGGTTTCCGCCACAGTTCAAAGACATGAGGTACAGGTGTCTGAGTGCGAATGGGTGTTTGCCAGTACTCGGTTGCAGCTGGAAGGGCATTGGCTGTGAAAAACATATGCTGAATAAGTTGGTTCATTCCACTGTGGTGACCCCTGATGAATAAAGGGACTAAGCAAAATGAATGAATGGATGAAATATAAAGTTTGTGTTCATTTTTAAGCAAAATACTTAAAAACAGGATGATATGCCAATTAGAACTAATTACTTATTTTGCTAATTTGAAAAAAAAAATCATCCACTAAACAGAAAAAAAATTAATTGACTCAATAGCAGTAACTGTTGCTTCAGTTGATTTGACAATAATTTCTTTATTAGTAAAATACAATAATCAACATTGCATAAATAAACAAAATTATGTTAGCTGAACAAAAAAAAGTTACTGAGAAAAGCTAAAAAACCATTGTTGAGACAACTCAAAGTTCTTACTGCATCAAGTTGCCTTACATTTTTATGTTTTCTCAACAATTAATTTTTTACAGTGCATAATCCAATCTGGCTGGTTGCTTTTCAAGTAACATTTATCTAAGACAAACAGGTTATTGCATGTGCTGCTTTACAATTTACATTACGTTTATTGGCAACACTTAATTGGTAGGTTCATTTGAGTATTAGTAGACTGTCTGCTTACTGTAAGATCTTAAGATCTTAAGAACTGACTATAAGAACTTTGCAAGTGCATGTCAACTTACACTAACCCCAACCTAACAGTCTACTTATTATCTACTGAGAACTAGTTGGCATGTACACTCTCAGAAATAAAGGTAAATGAGCTGTCACTGGGGTGGTACCTTTTTAAAAGGTACACAATAGTACTTAAAGGGTCCATATTGGTACCTTAAAAGTAAATATTAATACCTAAACATTTTATGAGGAACACTTTTGTACTTTTCAGGTACTAATATGTACCCTTAAGGTATTAATATGGATCTTTAATGTACAAATTCATACCTTTTGAAAAGGTACCACCCCAGTGACAGCTCGTGTACCTTTATTTCTGAGTGTAGATGCAATGTAACTTAAATTCAACAAACAGACCGTCAAAATAAAGTATGGCCCGTTTATTTACATTACAGAATTTATTCATCTTTGTTAGTTCTTGTTAACTCACTCATCACTAACTAATGTTAACAAACACAGCTTTCGATTTTAATAAGGCATTAGTAAATGTTGGACTATGATTAATAAATGCTGTACTAATAAAGTATTGTTCATTCTTATTTCATGCAACTATTATTAACTGATGGAACTTTTTTGTTTGTATATCTATGATCTATATATTTCCTGAAGTTTGAGATTTGTAGGTGTTTTCATTTTATTCACGCTTTTGAATTGCATTATTGGAATGATTATTCGTCTTGATCTCTGATTTAAAATTTAAAGTGATGTTTATTGACTTTTGTTTTGTAAGTTTGGCCACACTTCAGTTTGGACATCAGTGTACACAATTAAAGGGACAGTTCATCCAAAAATGAAATTTCTGCCATCTTTCACTAAAGTTTTGGGTCAGGAGTGTTCAAAGTCGGTCCTGGAGGGCCGGTATCCTGCATATTTTAGCTCCAGCTTGCCTCAGCACACCTGCATGGATGTTTCTTGAAGGCCTAGTAAGAGCTTGATTAGCTAGCCCAGGTGTGCCTGATTGGGGTGACTGATATGTTTTGAATAAATGTCAACTACATTTTTTTTTAATTTTCATTAAAAGAAAAATAATTTATTTATTTGTTAATTTTTTCTCTGGTCTTGTCTTTGTTTATTATATTAATAAACAGTTGAAGTCACTATTTTTAGCCCTCCAGATTTATAAGTCCCCTGTATATTCTTTTCCCTAATTTCAGTTTAATGGAAAGATTTTTTTTTTTTTTTCAACACATTTTTAAACATAATAATTGTAATAACTCATTTTTATAATAACTGATTTATTTCATCTTTGCCATGATGTAAATAATATTTTACTGGTTATTTTTTAAGACACTTCTATACAGCTTAAAGTGACCTTTAAAGGCGTGACTAGGTTAACTGAGCAGGATAGGGTAATTATAGGCAAATTATTGTATAACTGGTTTGTTCTGTAGACTACTGAAAAAAATATTGCTTAAGGGGGCTAAAAATATTGACCTTAAAATGGTTTTTAAAAAATTTAAAACTGCTTTTATTCTAGCCGAAATAAAACAAATAAGACTTTCTCCAGAAGAAAAAATATTATAGGAAATACTGTGAAAAATTCCTTGCTCTGTTAAACCTTAATTGGGAAATATTTCAAAAAGAAAAAGAACTCACTGCATAATTTTTACTTCAACTGTATTTATAGTGAATTCCTACCGTCTTCATGTTCAGTATGAAAACCCCTTCTCTTTCTCTTTGTGTCTCTCTTTCTCTATGTCCATTAAAAGCTGTCAGTCATTTCTTCATCTCTCTCAGTTGTCAGAAATGAAACACCTCGACTGAGCGCTAAACGCTTCATCTCGCACGCTGCGGCCGCACCGACACGGCTCCAATAGCATTAAGTTATTCTCTCCAACACAAACAAGCCAAGATGCCTCTCGTGTTGTGGCAGAAACTGTCAAAGATCTTTTAGTCTTCTCTCCTGACATCGACCTTTCTCTGTTTTATCACCTGGATACGGTCAGGGAAATCCAGAAATCCGCGTGTTCGTCAGGGACGTTTGAGCACGGAGTGGATTTGAGGTCATGTGTGCTGCAGTTTTAGGACTGACAGTCGCATTTCCAAATACCAGAAATGATCACATTGATAATGCTGTGGTGATTGATAGCATAACCAGAAATCAACTGTGAAATTCTTGCCTCGCTGTCGACATCTGTGGTTGAAAATTAAAATTGCAAGTTACATGTGGATGAATCATAGACTGTAAAAGATATAGACTTACAATCTGTGATGTCACCTATAGCTTTCTGAAGAGCCCAAATGAAGCAACAAGTAGGCGTGGCCAACTGTCGCCATTTTGTTCACGTCAACGCACCCACCGGTGGTGTATATAAGGGCAAAAAGGCGGAGAGTCACTAGAGCTACAAACGACTGCTAGCATTTTGCTTAGATAGGATTTTCTTTGGAAGGAATGCTTAATACTTCATTGCCTGCGATTTGTTTGTGTTCTGACCACATATGCTTGGTTGTACACTACATCAATAAAGTGTTTAGTCTTTTAAAAACACTGCTGGAATACATTGAGCCACTAAACATTGTTCTAATGATGTTTTTCTAGTGTAGGAAAATGTGGATTACTTCCAAACACTCAAAATATAGTCTGTGTTAGTAAATGCAAGGATTTTTATGAAATCCAGGCATAACACTGTATAGCTGCGTCCCAAATGACACACTATACACTATGCACTTATGCACTATATACTTATGCACTTACACACTTAACAGGACAGTATATGTAGGTAGTGTCGTCCCAAATGGCACACTAATATTTTTTTACTAACCGGAAATTCAAACCGTTTCCCTGATGACGTTTGACGGTTGCCTAATAAATGAAACAAACGACCGAGTTATTAAATAATACCTGCCGTGAGTATAACCGCATTCACCATCGGGAGGCGCTATAATCACTCTCCTAGGGGAATTTTGCTTTCATCATCCAAAATAAATAAAGTTATCCAACATGTGCGTCCGATAGCTCCGCCCCTTCCGCTATGTGAGCAAACCTGTGGTCGTTGAGTGTGTGAAGTGTCCATCATTACACACTTCATTTTAGCAGCTGAATGAGTGCATCATCCGGGTAATTAAAGTGCACTTTAAAGTGACCTTTCACTGTGAACACACTACTTACACTATTTATACTACAAAATGGCGTAGAATAGTGCATAAGTATGCGATTTGGGACGCAGCTTGTGACAACGCTTCAGATGACTGTTCTAGAGCCTACAACTAATCAATCTTTCTGATTCTGGAGAGCATTACAGGTCTAGAGAAAAATATAAATGATAAATGATCTTAAATAAAACAAATACATTTATAGAGGTGGCCTATAAGTATATAATTTCACTCGCCTGGGAACTGAAGGCAACTTGAACAGTTTGTGAGCACAATTAAGTGCACACAGCATGCCATATCATCTGATAATTGTAGGGAATAATTCCAAAAGGCAACTGACTGTGTAAAGAAACATTAAACCTAACAAAAATACAATGTATATGCCGAGTTCAGTGGTTAATCAGCCGGAATCAGCTGAGGTGACGAGACAGCGAGCAGCGAGACAGCTGTCATTCAAGTGGCCATGCCCTTAATTATGCAGACTTATTAAAAACGAAACGGATGAGTTATAAAAAAATTCACCCCCTCACAGTTGTCATAAAGGGTAGTATTAGCTATGCACCAAAACCGTATTTTGTAACAGGCTGTAAACATATTTTTATCAGCTGTAAAATTGGCCAATTTACCTGTGCAGTTAGAAAAAGTCTGGATTTTCTGGAGCCAGCCCCCAAAGGCGAGTTGAAGAACTGCAGTTATAGTTACTTCCGTATTGGCTTACCGAGGGAGAGCAGGAGGTTGTCGCTTGGTATGAACATTTTTGTGTCAGAAGTATGGAGCCAGATCAGTTTCAAACATAATACATTTACAAAATAAAATTCATACATACACAGCACAATTCACATTTACAAAATGCAATTGGTCAATTTGTAAACACAATTTGTGAATTCACAAGTAAAATTCATAAATATTTTAAATATAAATTAAATATAAATTATTTGAAATTGTGTATTTTTGAATCATATTTTGAGTTTATTAATTTAATTGGTTTAATCAATTGGTGCAATCAGAGGATTATTTGAAACAAGCGTAGCCTTCAATTAACACAATTTGAAGGAAAATAACACTGGCAGATATCAATACTTTAGAAAACTGATATTGTATTATTGCAAGTACCTCAGTGTGCATACATAAAGAAATATTGATACTTTTGACAATACTAGCATACCCTTCAGTTAATGCAATTTGAAGGAAAATGACACCTTTCATCAGGGAGAAAGAAAACGCACAACATACACCCACCGACCACTTTATTAGGTACACCTTAATAGTACCGAGTTGGACCCCCTTTTGCCTTCAGAACTGCCTTAATTCTTTTGTGGCATAGATTCAACAAGGTACTGTAAATATGCCCCAAATATTTTAGTCCATATTGACATGATAGCATCACGCAGTTGCTGCAGATTTGACGGCTGCACATCCATGATGCGAATATCCCATTCCACCACATCCCAAAGGTGCTCTATTGAATTGAGATCTGGTGACTGTGGAGGCCATTTGAGTACAGTGAACTCATTGTCATGTTTAAGAAACCAGTCTGAGATAATTCGCGCCCTATGACATGGCATGTTATCCTGCTGGAAGTAGACATCACAAGGTACACTGTGGTCATAAAGAGATGGACATGGTCAGCAACAATACTCAGGTAGACTGTGGTGTTGACATGATGCTCAATTGGTCATAATGGACCCAAAGTGTGCCAAGAAATGATCCCCCACCTGATCACACCACCACTACCCCCAGCCTAAACTGTTGATACAAGGCAGGATGGATCCATGCTTTCATGTTGTTGATGCCAAATTCTGACCCTACCATCTGAATGTTGCAGCTGAAATCGAGACTTATCAGACCAGGCAACGTTTTTTCATTCTTCTATTGTCCAATTTTGGTGAGCCTGTGCCAATTGTAGCCTCGGTTTTCTGTTCTTAGCTGACAGCAATGGCACCCAGTGTAGTCTTTTGCTGCTGTAGCTCATCTGCCTCAAGGTTGGATGTGCTGTGCATTCAGAGATGCTCTTCTGCAGACCTCATTTGTAACGAGTGGTTATTTGAGTTACTGTTGCCTTTCTATCAGCTGGAACCAGTCTGGCCATTCTCCTCACTGGATATTTTCTCTTTTTGAATTACAGCAGATCACCTTGACCATATCTACATGCCTAAATGCATTAAGTTGCTGCCATGGCTGATTAGAAATTTGCATTATTGAACAGTTGGACAGGTGTACCTAATAAAGTGGCCAGTGAGTGTATATCAATACTTTAGAAAACTGATATTGTATTATTTCAATTACCTCAGTATGAAAACAAAGAAATATGGATAGTTTTGAAAACGCTAGCATGGCAGGTATCAATTATTTTGAAGGTATCATTTAAAGTACTTCATTATGATATAAAATTATCTAACATATACACACACACACACACACACACATATATATATATATATATATATATATATATATATATATATATATATATATATATATATATATAGTAATTTATTTTTTAGGCAAGCACTGTTAGCCTGGATGAGCTAATCAGGCAGCAGGTACTGTATGTGCAGCGGCAGCTAACGTGATTTAGCCTGCTCGCAAACAGATACTATGGCTCGTAAGTGGCTGTGATGGATGAGCAGATCACACACACACGCACACACACATGCAGACGGAGGGCCGTCAGAGTGGTGCCGACCCCGGCGTGTTTCTGTAAGTGCTGCTGCGCCTCCTCCATCAATAATGCAGAGAGTTGAGTTGTTGTTCCTCAGCATAAAGCTCACATGAGTGCAGCAATTAAGACGGGACGACCCGCCATCGGCTCAGGCTTCATCCCGTCCTCTGAAGGGCAGGGAGGATGGTTTTTAAACAGGACCGCAGGCCATCTGGCAGGGGCCCTGATGCCGTAACCTGACCAAACACTAGTGAAGGGCTCAGTGTTGGCCATTAAAACAGGGATGTTTTCAGAAAGCACTACAGCTTTATCCCGCTCTAGGTTTTCGGAGATAGGGAGGCTGGAAACATTAGCATGGAAACCGACACACACAGCATATGTGACCTGACTCATGTTCTGTTTATGTGAAAAAAAAGGGTAATGCTTAACTTGAAGGGCACTTATAATCATGACACATGAGTGAGATTGTATGCATGCTTATGTAGCTGTCATTAAGTGTCAATTCATTCATTTAAAGTACACGTGAATCCTTATTTTTACTGATTGCTTCAACTGTTGATTTTGTATTAAAACAACTAAAATATAAAACCAGTCTACTAAAATAAACATTGCAAATGTGTTTTAAACTATTACTACTGTTTAAATTAACAAATAGTTGATTGGGATGAAGTCTGGGCAATGGTAATGCTTGCGTCCGGGTATCCGGATCATCGACAGATTGATTTAAACTTCATCCATAGGACTTATATTACTCCATGCAAACTTTATAGCATGAAGCTTAAACCTGATCCTAAATGCACTCTCTGTCATACAGGTGAAACTGGTACGTTATTTCTTTTGATTTGGGACTGTCCTGGGCTTAGTTGTTTTTGGGATATCTTCAATACTAAACGTTTCTGTCCCCCTCTGTTTTCATTTTAAATGATTTTTCTGATGTCCAACTTAACAAAATTCAGAAGCGATTGTTTTAAGCTGGCCTGACAGCAGCCAAGAAAATAGTTGTGACAAGATGGAAGCCTCCACATTCTCTTAATCATCATCATTGGAATTATTGATATTACGCATCTGGAAATGTCCACTGCTCGCATCTATGGTGCAAGAGAGGACACCATCAAAGTTTTTGGAAAAAAAAAAAAAATACATAAATAAATAAATAAATATATATATATATATATAAATATATATATATATATATATATATATATATATATATATATATATATATATATATATATATATATATATAATATATATATGTATATGTATAAAAATATACATATATTTTTTAATTAATTTATTTTTCCCTCTTTATTATTTTTATCAATTTTTTTCTTCTTTATAGTAATTAAGGTTCCCTGTTTGGGCTTCTAATAACTTTTCTTCATTGTCGTAGACCTCTTTTCGTAGATCAGCACGGTTTTGAACACCTATTTCTATTTGTCTATTTCCATTATTTATTTATTTTTAACTGGCTTAATTTTACCCTTGCTTAACCTTAAATACAAATTTGGTTTATTGCCTTTCTTGGTTTGGAAATTTGTTTTATGTATATGTATTGTGTGTATGTGTATATGTATATATTCATACATTCATCTTCTTTTCGGCTTAGTCCCTTTATTAATCAGGGGTTGCCACAGCGGAATGAACCGTCAACTTATATTTTACATATGCATATGTTTTACGCAAAGGATGCTCTTCCAGCTGTAACCCATCACTGGGAAATACCCATATACGCTCATTCACACACATACACTATGGACAATTTAGCTTATTCAATTCACCTATACCGCATGTATTTGGACTGTGGGGGAAACTGAAGCACTTGGGGAAACCCAATGTGAACCCGGTGAGAACATCCAAACTCCACACAGAAATGCCAACTGACCCAGTTGAGGCTCAAACCAGCAACCTTCTTGTTGTAATGTGATCAAGCTACCCACTGCGCCACCGTGACACCTGAACCCAGCATTTTTTTACAGTGTATTCAATACAGTTAATTGACTTAATACGTTGTTCATTTGATTTAGTATACTGCTTAATCTGTAACTAATGAATATATACACTACCTGACAAAAGTCTTGTCTAAGTTTTAGGATCTCAAGTAATAACCTGACTTCTAGTTGATCATTTGGTTTCAGAAGCGGCTTATGAAAGGCAAAGGCCTCAAGATTATGCTTATTTTGCCAAAATAAAATATGACCATGCCTTGATTTTTAATCATTGAATTATAACAGTAAGGCTTGATTTTGTTTAGACAAAAGTCTTGTCACTTAACAGAAATAATGTCCAGTATAGAATATAAAGTTATGGAGCAGTGGAAACAGAATTAATATGGTGTATGTCTCCCATGAGGTTGGAGGACTGCATCCATACATCTCTGCAATGACTCAAATAACTTATCAATAAAGTCCTCTGGAATAGTAAAGAAAGTGTTCTTTCAGGACTCCCAGAGTTCATCAGGATTGTTTTGGATTCATCTTCAATGCCTCCTCCTACATCTTACCCCAGAAATGCTTAATAATGTTCACTCTGGTGACTGGGCTGGCCAATCCTGGAGCACCTTGACCTTCTTTGCTTTCAGGATCTTTGATGTGGAGGCTGAAGTATGAGAAGGAGCGCTATCCTGCCGGAGAATTTGCCCTCTCTTGTGGTTTGTAATGTAATGGGCAGCACAAATGGCTTGATACCTCAGGCTGTTGATGTTGCCATCCTCTCTGCAGATCCCTTGCACACCCTCATACTAAATATAACCCCAAACCATAATTTTCCTTCACCAAACTTGACTGATTACTGTGAGAATTATGGCTCCATGCAAGTTCCAATAGGTCTTCTGCAGTATTTGTGATGATTGGGATGCAGTTCAACAGATGATTCGTCAGAGAAATTGACCTTCTGCTACTTTTCCAAATGATCAACTAGAAGTTATTATTTGTTGCTCTTACAACTTGACAAGACTTTGGTCAGGTATATGTCATCCAAACCTGACTGACCCTAAAGTACAACTTTACCAAATAAAGAGCAGTGTTTGTGCTTTACGTGTCAGTCAAATTGTCTGTCTAAATGAGCTCCTCTTAGTTAGAAAGAGATGTAGAGGGTCAAAGGTCATTCTATGTGACACTAAGCATGACAATAACCTGTTACATCTAAAAGAGAAATTATGCCGTCCATAAACTGACATGCATTCATCAGAGAGTGAAGCCCGTCAAAGAAGACGTGACACACTGGTGACTCTGCACGGAGAATGTCAGCTCTTTTACTTGACGGTATGTACAGTGTAAGCTTTAAAAGACGTGTTGACATGACATGTTGAGAAGTGTCATGAGATGATGCGTCATTTTTTACGCTGGAGATGTCGATCGAGAGTGGCTAAAAATGCATGAGTGCTGCTGAAATGTGAGTATTTGTTAGGATATGGTAGAATGAGTGGGCATTTATAACACTATATGAGTGCAATATATTTTAAAGGGGACCTATTATTCAAAAATGACTTTTATAAGGGGTTTAAACCAAGTGTGCCGCAAGCCTGCGTTTGAGTGAAGGTCTCGGCCGTTAGATCGCCCCCTGGGGGCTGGCTGCAGTACAAGTCATAAAGCCCGCCTCCTCCGTGTTAATGAAGGAGACTTGAGCCCAAATAAAAAAAATTATTACACTTGCAATAAAATGTCCCGAAAGATGGTTCAGGTGGATTAAGGCACTGGTTATTGTGCTGAAATAGGTGCAGATCTTCATTTTTGTAAACAGTTTGTTTTTAGCAGTAATTTAATGCTGGGCATGTCATCGTGATTGACAGCTGTGATTGACAGTTTCTCAAAGCAGCGCGTCTGAGCTTCGGCAGGAGACTGAAGTGTTATTATTCGATTTCTGTGTTATTTTACCATGACAAAATGAGTTCAGCAGTAAACTACAGTTTCTGACATACATGATCCTGGTGGAACACTGTTTATTCGCTAAGGTCAGGGCTTTTTTCGGGCTTTATTAGTTTGCTGATACACGCCTAGCCACCCAGATGGCAAAATACACTCGGGCCAGTTCCGGCTAGATTCTCGCCTGCCGGAGACTTACCCCTAAGAGCTCAGACTGACTACCTCTGCTGGACCTACTCCGGATGCCTGGACTCACTGCCCGATTCCAGCCCGAGTCAATCGAGCCAGATGCGGCGGCCGAGCGAGCCGCTGCCGCATGCGAGCCGGAATCAGCCCGCGACGCCGCGAGTAGGTTATGCGCTGCAGCCCGGAGCTGGCGCGATTAAATATAAAAAACCCTCATATTTGTTAACGTTATTACATCCATCTGTGTTGATATGACTGCAAACGCATGCTGTGAAGTTCGGGGGGCGTGGTTGATTTTACATAAAGCGTTTGGTTGGAAGCTCGACTCCGCTCATTTTCGCGGCTCCTCCTCTGGCTCCATCAGACAGTCCTTCTGCCCATGTCAAGGCTCCAATTTCAGCAGTCTTTTGCGACAGTTTTTGCCCGTCAAGCAGGCGTTTTGCCCTCAAGGCGTTCAATGGGAAAAGGGGCTGTCGCGTCGTCTATATTTTTTACAGTCATTGGTTTAAACAAAGTTGTGCGGGATCAATGTGTGATTGTAGTCAGCCTCTAATTCTATTGTTATAATCGCACTTGATTAAATAGCCTGCAGAAACACTTGATTTACATTCTCCCATTGTACGTGTCATCAGAGGGGGAAAGCCTCGCCCATTAGTGATGATCTCTTCATTATTAGCATAAACAGGCCTGAGTGAGAAGCAGCCGTCCGCCATTAGTCAGCAACTAACTGTGCATTCAGACCAAAACGGCGAGAGCGTCAAAGTAGCCAGAAGTCATTCATTTTCAATGGAAGCCAGTGGTGATAAGCAGCGAGTTGAAATCAAGTCTAATTTATTGTAATTAGCTATTTCTGTCTGGTTCTTGAATCTGATTGGCTGATAGTCGTGCGATTATTCTGCAATATCAGCACTCTTACAGCCTTTTCACCCTTGTGTATTACTCCACCAACATAGAGTGACAGCAGATCAATAAACTCACTACAGTGAGACAAATATTGCAGCTGTTGGACAACATAATGTATTTTTAGGCTTTTTTAGGTGAGAATGTAGTTGTTTAGATTATATCTATGCAGTTTATTTAAAGGGAAAATTACCATTTTAAATATTTATAAAAAGCAAAAAGGGTTCACAAGATGGCGACAAAGACTGCATAATAGGAGGAAAAACTTGGCGTAAATTTTACACTACAGCTGATCAAATCACTGTAAAACTGGTGAAGTCGATCTCTCTCTTTTGTAAATTGTAGTGCTGTATTTATACCATAGTAATACTGTAAGTGTTTGCTTTGCTTTGGCTTTTTAGTTGTTAATTATTGTGAAATCCCAATTTCAACAAAGAAATACTGTGAAATGCCTATAGACTGATGGCATTTCATGCCGTTCAGCCTAATAATCCTAAAACGTGAGTAAAATCACCTGTTTTGTCATCACTTTAGACATTACGCTAGAGAATCATTCAAATAGCTCTAAAGTGACGTTGGTGAAGTAGGTTTCCCCGTACAAAAAGATTTTTGACACTCTCCGTGTTTGATTTCCTTTTTTACATACAAAATTATGTCGAACTGTTGTATAAACGCAATATCTCATGAGTAACAGTGTGATACGGCTATATATCATCACTAGTGGGACACTAAGGCACATCAAGGCCTACGGTCTTAAGCCTACGCACGCCTTCTACCAGTGCCGATATACAGCCATGTCACACTGCTATGAGTGTGAAATTGCTCATGTATATAAAATATCATCCAAGTGTTGCAACAGAAATCGAGACTCATCAGACCAGGCAACATTTTCCCAATCTTCTATTGTCCAATTTTGATGAGCCTGTGCCAATGGTAGCCTCCGTTTTCTTAGCTAACAGGCTAACAGGAGAGGCCCCCAGTGTGATCTTTTGCTGCTGTAGCACATCCGCCTCCAGGTTGGACATGTGTTTAGAGATGCTCTTCTGCATACCTCGGTTGTGTCTAGTGGTTATTTGAGTTACTGTTGCCTTTCTATCAGCTGGAACCAATCTGGCCATTCTCCTCTGACCTCTGGCATCAACAAAGCATTTGTGCCCACAGAACTGCCGCTCACTGGATATTTTCTATTTTTCGGACCATTCTCTGTAAACCCTAGAGATGGTTGTGCATGAAAATCCCAGTAGATCAGCAGTTTCTGAAATAGTCCGACCAGCCCGTCTGGCAGCAACATCCATGCCACGTTCAAAGTCACTTAAGTCACCTGTCTTTCCCATTCTGATGCTCGGTGTGAACTGCAGCACATCTTCTTGACCATGAGGTTTGAAAACATGGAACAAACTAATTTTACTCAAAACAACTATTAATAACAAATCCAGAGAAACAGTTTCCCCCAGAGCTGTATAATCACTTCAGATGAACACACTATGTAGCTCATAATCTTAGTGTTTATGTGACATTTTATTGGGTTTATATCAGACCTGTTGTAGTACTTGCTTCCTGGCCTCTATGACCACTCGAAAAGCGGTGTATAATCCACAGACAGTCTTTTGAAATGGCATTTCAGCTGTGCAGTGGAAGAAATATTGCGCTTTCAGGGCAGGTTTTTTCTCCTTTGCTGTTTGAGATTTGTTTTTGCGAGGTGCTCTGGGGCAGCCGAGAGACATTTAATTACACAGAGAAGCAGGGAGAGGCGTTTTCATCAAAACTTGTAATTGCGTTATAAAGGAAAGTCTGTTTCCCCCATTTTGCCTTTTCCTGGTAGTGTGCTGTTTGTAAAAATATACAGAGGGGAGAGAAATTACAAGAGTATTTGCATCTCTCCCCCTCGGCACTCCTGACTTGAGCAAAATTAATTTAAATGAAAATAAGTTACGGAAATACCACAGGAGAAATTTATCCGAAATGAAAGGAGGATTTGAGAGTCTTTTTTTCAGGCACAGATTGAACGTTACGACAAATCTTATTGCATAAATGTGTGGCTGAATATACATAAGATTTTGCTAGACACAAAGGCTTTTAAACGCAGTTATTTTGTGACTTATGTAAGTCTTTCCCATTATTTTACTCAAGGTATGTTAGTTAATGAAATAGTTCACTCAAAAATGTTATGTGTTCAACACAAAAGCAGATATTTCAAAGAATTTTGGAAACCGGTAGCTGTTGACTCCCATAGTGTTTGTTTTTTATACTATGTGTATTTCAAAAACATCTAATTTTATGTTCAGCATGAAAAAGAACCTCACAAAGGTTTTGAACCAAGTGCTAAAACAGTATTTGCATGTATAGCAGAGCATAAATTTGCCAACTTGTATATAGTTTTTTTTTTTTTTTTTTTACATTTTTCTTAAGGAACACTCCATTTTTTTGGGAAATAGGCATATTTTACAAGTCACCGGTTAAACAATTGAGTTTTTGAATCCATTCAGCCAATTTCCAGGTCTGGCACGAGCACTTTAAGCTTAGCTTAGCATAAATCATTGAATTGGATTGGACCATTAGCATCTCACTTAAAATATTCCCATTTAAGGTTGATTCTTTTGTAGTCACTGACTGTTGGAAATTGATGAAAGTTGCTATTTCGATATCACTATAACTGTACACTCATTCTGGAGTAATAGTCAAGAAAGTTTGCTGCCGTAACATGTCTGCAGCAAGCACAATAATATTACCCAGCACCTTTAAATAGTCACAATTTCTAACATATTTTTAGCAGTTCAATTCTGGCAACCACACCTGCCATATATTTTTACCATAAACTTTACGGGGGTTTTATTCAGTGTACATTAAAAGTAAAAAGGTAATTTACCAGAAAAGTGAAAAAATATTTTTACATTTCTACCCTCTATTTAACAGTTTAATTCTGACAACCTTAACTATCGTTCTTTTACCATAAATTTTATGGATTTCTTTCAGTGTACATTGGGTAATTTACAAAAAAAAAAATGTGAATTTACTTGTACATTTCTATCGTATTTTTAGCAGTTTAATTCTGGCAACCACACCTGCCATTTCTTTTTTTATCATAAATTTTACAGATTGTTTTTTACATTGTACATTATTAATTAAAAGGTAAAGGTGCAGTAGTTGATCGTCTTCAGAAACATTTTATGTTATGCTGGTTGAAAGTCTCTTCACATTCCAATAGTAATGATTAAAGTAAATGATCTAAATGTATTCATTTGTGTTTTGTGTTCATTTGTATTCATTTGTATTCTGGGTAAAGCATAAAACTAAAAAATGTTCATCAAATGTTCTAAATATTGTCGGGCATTATAACATTATCAGTAAAAACGTAATTTACATAAAAAGTTTGAAATTACTTTTTCACTTCTACCGCATTTTTAGCTGTTTATTTCTGGCAACCACAGCTGCCATGTTTTTACCATAAACTTTGCAGTTTTTTACAGTGTACATTATAATTAAAAGGTAATTTACTACAAAAGTTTGAAATTAAATTTACATTTCTATCGTATTTTTAATGGTTTAATTCGGACAACCTTAGCTGACGTTTTTTTGCCGTACACTTTATGGATATTTTTTTTTTACAGTGTACATTATAAGTAAAAAAGTAATTTACAAAAAAGTTTGAAGTTGAAATTATTGCATTCCTATACCTTTTTTATAGGTTCAATTCTGGCAGCCACAGCTGCCATATTTTTACCATAAACTTTACGGGTTATTTTTTTAGTGTACATTATAAGTAAAAAGGTAAATTAACAGAAAAGTTACAAAATATTTTTACATTTCAACCCTATATTTAACAGTTTAATTCTGACAACCTTAGCTATCGTTCTTTTACTGTAAACTTTATGGATTTCTTTCAGTGTACATTGGTTAATTTACAAAAAAATAATAATTTGAAATTACTTGTACATTTCTACCGTATTTTTAGCAGTTTAAATCTGTCAACCACATCTGCCATTTTTTTACTGTAAGTTTTACAGATTGTTTTTTACAGTGTACATTATTAATAAAAAGTTAAAGGTGCAGTAGTTGCAACACAACATTTTGTGTTGTGCTGGTTGAAAGTCTCTTCACATTCCTATAGTAATAATTAAAGTAAATGATCTAAATGTATTCATTTGTGTTTATATATTCTGGGTAAAGCAATAAATAAATATTGTCGGGCATTATAAAATGATCAGTAAAAAGTTAATTTACTTAAAACGTTTGAAATTACTTTTACAGTTCTACTGTATTGTTTGGTTTAATTCTGGCAACCAAAGCTGCCATTTTTTTACCAAAAAAAATTTAGGGATTTTTTTTCAGTGTACATTATAAGTAAAAAAAGTTATTTACTAAAAAAATAAATAACTACTTGTACATTTTCACTGTATTTTTAATTTTTTAATTCGAGTAACCACAGCTGCTTTTACTGTAAATGTAAGTTTTGTGTACATTACGAATTAAATTACCTTAAAGCCCCACTTTTTCAGTTTTTACTGGAAAAATAGTCTAATTACAGTAACTAGTTACTTTGCAACTAATTACATTCAACAGTGGTGAGGACATCATTTAAACACTGGTCGGTTATGAACTTGCTTGATAAATAATTTCAGGTGATTTGTTTTAACAACAACGACAAAAAAAAAAAAAAGACTGCAGCTTAAAGGCTCTACCGAGAAACCTCGTTGAATATCTCCCAGTTATTGGCCTTTGTCATTTTAATATCGAGTTGTGAAACTACACATCCGAGACCGTTACAATCTAACATTTCATACTCCGTATAAACAACGTCCAATCGCATCAAATCGCCGCAATAAAGCCTTAAAGACATAAAAAGGAGGGTTGAGATGCCCCAGAAGGGCCGTTGTCTGGTGGCAGAAAGCGTGATCCATGTCTCAATACCGTCCTGAAAAGCATGCTGGGAGTCTGTCGGCTCTAGCGCCAACTAATTAGACCACCATAATAATCCGAGCTGCTAGAAGCAGTGCATCATGGGAAACGCTTACACTATTAGCCCCGCTGGTTTGTCTTCATCTGAACAATTCACCGGAGTCACATGACACGACTGTTATTCGACTCCGCTGTTGATTCTTCATAATTTAACTGGGAGCGGGAACGAAAAAAAATATTCAAATCATATGTAATTGTTACATCGCAATAGGGAAATTAAGCGACATGCTACAAGGGGCTGCTCCAATTACTGGCCTCGTTAAAGCAATTGAAATGACTTGATGATATTATAAAAGTTTAATGTCTGTAAGTGGAGCTATAAATGTGTAAAGCGCTGAAGGTAGAGCGAGGAGTGATCATTCATCAGGGGAACTTCTGTGTGGATTATATTCAGAGATGCTGGAAAACTCTCTCACTCACTAAACTCACTTGATTTTTAGCTACAAGTAAAGAGAATCTACATTTGGTTTGCTTTTATATGCAAATGTGATTGGTGTTTGGCTGTAAAAACAGAAGAATGGTTTTTATGAACTTTTTTTTTATTAAGAAGAAAAGTTTTATTCATGTTTTGTTATATTTACATTAACTAATAAGACTTTTCTAGTAATTTTATTGTTATTTTTTCTAGTTTATTTATTTTACTTTAACCTTTTTGTTGTAGTTTTAACACTAAAACTAAAATTTTAAACTAAAAAATAATACAATTTTAAATATTTCTTTACATATTAATAATATTTCTATTGAATGTTTTTAGTCAGAATGTTCAGTATTTTTTTTTCTTTAATACTTCTTTAATTGAATACTTTTATTTACTTTTTTGTCTGAATGTTCATTTAGATATTTTTTCATACAATATTTTATTTAGTTATTTTTAATTTTAGCTTTTTTTTTTTTTAAATATCTTTAATATTTAAAACGCAAGCAGCAAGTTATACTTAATTAATGTTGCTATGTTTAATTTATTTAGTAATCTTCATTTAGTAATCTTAATATTAAATTTATTTTGGTTAACTGCCAAGGAAACATGTTTTATTTTTTGTTTTCATCCAACATTCAATTGAAATAATTAAAACTTAATTTCCATTGAATTTTTTCACTTTTTGTTAAGGGAAAAATGTAGTAGTTTAGTTTAGTTTGAGTTTAGTTTCGCATTATATCGTTTAATTTAGTTTAGTATTGTTTAGTTTAGTTTAGTTTAGTTTAGTATCATTTCATTTTGTATAATATCATATCATATCATATTGTTTAGTTTATTTAGTTTGTTTAGTTTAGTATCATTTGGTTTTATATCATATCGTTTAGTTTAGCTTAGTATAGTATCATTTTGTTTCGTATCATACTATTTAGTTTAGGTTATTTAACATCGCATCCCATCTTTTCGTATCATATTGTATCCTATCCTATCATTTAGTTTAGTTTTGTATCTTTCGTTTAGTTTCATATTGTATCGTTTAGTTTAAGTTAGCTTAGTTTAGTTTCATATCTTTTCATTTAGTTTAGTTTCATATTGTATCGTTAAGTTTCTTTTCATTTCATATTGTTTAGTTTAGTATTGCATTGCATCGCATCTCATCGTATCGTATTATATTGTATCCCATCGTATCATTTAGTTTAGTTTAGTATCTTTTCATTTCATATTGTTTAGTTTATTTTCATATCGTATCATTTACATAAGCATAGTTTAGCTTTGTATCGTTTCATATTGTATCATTCAGTTTATTTTAGTTTCATATTGTATCGTTAAGTTGAGTTGAGTTTTAGTTTAGCTTAGTTTAGTTGATTTCAGAATCATATTGTTTAATTTAGTTTAGTATTGTTTAGTTTAGTATAATTTCGTTTTGTATCATATCGTATCATATCATATTGTTTAGTTTAATTTAGTTTGTTTAGTTTAGTTTAGTTTCGTTTCATATTCTATCTTTTAGTTCAGTATCATTTTGTTTCGTATCATATTGTATCATTTAGTTTAACAGTTTTAGTTAGGATTACAATTTTAGTTTTGTGTAGTTTCCTATCTTTCGTTTAGTTTCATATTGTATCATTTAGTTCAGTTCAGTTTAGGTTAGTTTAGTTTATTTTAGTATCATTTAGTTAAGTTTATTTTAGTTTCACATTGTATCGTTTAGTTTCTTTTAGTTTCATATTGTCGTTTAGTTTTAGTTTCTTTTTGAAAAAAAAAACTCTTTTTTTAGTTTAGTTTAGTTTAGTATTGCATCACATCGCATCGCTTTATATTGTATTATATTATATCATATCGTATCGTATCACAGTTAAGTTTAGTATCTTTTCATTTCATATTGTCTAGTTTAGTTTCATATCGCATTATTTATTTAAGTTTAGTTTAGCTTCGTATCGTTTCATATTGTATCATTCAGTTTAGTTTAGTTTCTTTTTATATTGTATCGTTTAGTTTACATTATACATACTTTAAATCAATTAGTTTGTTTAGTATTGATGTAGAACTTTATTATTATTATTATGAAAGATAATGTTGTCTCTGAGGTAGTTCCAAGGGCATTTCTATACAATCTTTGGTCTGTTTAAATAGATGCTGTGAGCTTAGTTATATAATCAGAGCAGAAGGATAGAGGATAGAGCCCCATCACTGTTGTCCTTTCTACCATGTGTGTGTGTGTATCTGGTTCATGTCTGCTTTTGGGTTTAACGTGTCAGTAGCTCCACACTTTAGCGTATTGATCGGTGCGAGCTCTGCCATGTGAATCCTGCTCATGTTTCTTTGACAACTGTGGCCAATCTGCCAGGCACCCGCTTTAGAAACCCCTTCAGTCTTCAGAGAGGTCACTGCGTCCCATGGGGAGAAGAGAAAAGAGTCCACAGGCTCCCAAAACTTCGTCCAGAGCACCGCATCGCACCGACAGACACAAACTGACCAGAAGACAGTCCGTTCTAGTCAGACTTTTTTAGATAAAATCAGTGTCAACAGTTGGTTTACACCTCACATATAAAATATGTTTATATCAGTGTCTAAATGAGCAGGTTACAGTGTGCAGTACATTACTATTGTAGGGCTAGTATGATTTTATGTTATGTATCTGTTTTTAAATGATGAAATTAGTTATTTTATCCAGCAAGAGTGCATGAAATGAATGCAAAGTGACACTAAATACAAGTATTAGGCTACACAGTTTCAAATAAGAGTCCCTTTAACTAGATTTGGTGGACTTTTTATGTAGTAAATGTGAGTGGTGTTTTGCTGTAAAAAGAAGCTAAATTCCCTAGAATGGGGAAGGTTTTTTTTAATAAATATTTTGTAATATTGACGTTAATTAATATATATTTTTAGAGATTTTATTGTATTTTCCTCATCTTTTTTTCTAGTTGATTTATAGTACTTTAACTTTTTTCATTCATTCATTTTCTTGTCGGCTTAGTCCCTTCTATTAAGGACTTAGTCCCTTTATTAAAAAATTAAACTTAATAATTTTTTCATCCATTTTTTAACTATTTAGGTGACATGGTGGCTCAGTGGCTACCACTGTCGCCTCACAGCAAGAAGGTCGCTGGTTCGAGCCCCGGCTGGGTCAGTTGGCATTTCTGGATGGAGTTTGCATGTTCTCCCTCATAGGCATGGGTTTTGTCCAGGTGCTTCGGTTTCCCTCACAGTCCAAAGACATGCGGTATAGGTGAATCGGGTAATCTAAATTTACACTTTTAGTGTATGTGTGTGTATGAGTGTGTATGGATGTTTCCCAGTACTGGGTTGCGGCTGGAAGAGCATCCACTGTGTAAAATATATGCTGGACAAGTTGGCGGTTCATTCCGCTCTGGCGACCCATAATGAATAAAGGGACTAAGCTGAAGGAAAGCGAACAAATGGATGCATTTTATTATTTAATTATGTAAAAAATATCAGAATCAGAATGTTTGTTGTTTTAAGAATTTGACTTATTTATATGCATTTTGTGGAGTGTTGAGGTACAATAACAAAACTTTCCATAAAACATAACACATTGAACTGATTTATGAGGTTTTAACACACTTTGTGATTTATGACTGTATGAGCTCATGACTATACGACCAAACTACATTTCTCATTATATGACACAGAGAAAAAAAAAGAGGTCATGCAAGTTTTCTTTTACATTTTTTTATAGCATTGGTGTCAGTACATTTAGAAAGACATTTTGGGCTATCCATTTTCACCCTGCTCAGATTCACTAAAAAAAATATCAAATCTGAAAACTAAAGTGTTATTATCACCATCAGTGTTTCTTTAGCAGGCTGCTGGACAACAATCACAATCAACTGCGCTACAAACCCCATCATGCGCTTCACTCACACACCTGGCATAGATCCCCCATGATTGCAAACAGACACGGCTGAAGGTGTTCAGGACTAATTACACAGACTGTTTAAACACCTCTCAAACACACACATTGCTGAGTCTTGTAAGCTGTCAAGTGAACATTACGCCTTGCCTTGCCTTGCACAGATATTTGCTTTGTTTCTTTTTTATGTTGCTTGCCACCCGGATGGCCTGTATGTTACCATTTGCTCCTGATTGTGACCATTGTCTGACTATTCTCTGTTTAATAAATCCAGCATTTGGGTCTGCAGCTTTCTTTAGTTTCCTTCTGTGACAAAAAAGCCTTCAAAATTCATTTTCCGCTGCTTTTTTTATCTACTTGAAATAACAAAAGCGAACTACTCAGTAAATGAATAAAACATGCCTTTTCTTCCCATGTACAACAGAAAATCTTGTATATTTATGAATACCAGAATCCTAAAAGTATATTGAGGTCTATCTGTATATCTTCTTTTATATTCCGAAGAAGAAAACATTAATATTTGGTTGAGGAAATGTTGAACATATATGGTTAAGGAAATTATGTCTTAAAATTATTTGTTTAACAATGTTTGTAACTGCCCAACAGGACACTTCCTACAGTCATTTTACCTCTTCTTCTTTGGCCTTTGTCCCATATGATTGCGGGGGTCAGCTCTTTTGGAACAAGTTCCATATGATAGCGATGTTTTTACACCCTCCGGCCGGCCCGTCATATGGGCCTGTCACACTCAATCACTACGGACAATTTAGCTTATCCAATTCACCTGTAGCATGTCTTTGGACTGTGGGAGGAAACCGGAGCACCCGGAGGAAACCCACGCAAACACAGGGAGAACATGCAAACTCCTCACAGAAATACCAACTGAGCCGAGGTTCGAACCAGCAACCGTCTTGCTGTGAGGCGAACGTGCTACCCACTTCACCACTGCGTCGCCCATCCTACAGCCATTTTACCTGAAAATAAAATATAAAAACCTGTCTTATGGTAGTATAGAAACCTGTCATTGATTCAACTTAAAATAATACAGCAAATTTACTCAGTAATTAAAAAAAAAATTGTATATAATGTAGATAATGCCTTTTCTTCCTTTGTACAACAGAAAATAATGTATTTTGATGGAGACCAGAATCCTAACAGTATTTTGAGCTCTATCAATATATCTTCTTCTATATTCCAAAGACAAAAACTAAACAAAACAGTATATGGTTGAGCAAATGTTGAAAAAAATATGGTTAAGGAAACGATGCACAAATATCACTTGTCTTATTATTTTTGTAACCCAACGACACACTTTCTATAGCCATTTTATAGTGCTTTACCTAAAAATACAGTATATAAACCTGTTTTATGGTAGGATTTTAACCTGTCTTTCTGATTATTCTTGAAATAATAAAGCGAACTTCTCAGTAAATAAATAAAACAATGCTTTTTCTTCTTATGTATAACAGAAAATCATGTATTTTGATGAATACTAGAACAGTAAAAGTGTCCATTGACTTCTATTGAGCTCTAGTTTCCTCTCAATATATCTTCTTTTATATTCCACAGCTCAAAACTAAACAAAGTAATATTTGGTTGAGGAAATGTTCAATAAATATGCTTAAGGAAATGATGTCTAAATATCCTTTGTCTAACAATCTTTGTAACTGCCCAACGGGACACTTCCTTTAGCCATTTTACCTGAAAATACAGTACATAAAACAGTTTTATGGTAGTATACAAACCTGTCTTTGATTCCACTTAAAATAATACAGCAAATTTACTCAGTAATTAAAAAAAAAAAGTTCTTTGTTCTTTGTACAACAGAAAATAATGTATTTTAATAAAGACTAGAATCCTGACAGTATTTTGAGCACTGTCAATATATCTTCTTTTAAATTCCACAGCTCAAACCTAAACAAAGTCATATTTAGTTGAGTAAATGTTGAATAAATATGCTTAAGGAAATGATGTCTAAATATCCTTTGTCTAATAATGTTTGTAACTGCCCAACGGGACACTTCCTACAGCTATGTAATTTTACATTAAGGAAATATTCAAAGCAGTAATCCTGAATTGCCTTTATTTTCTTCTTGCGTGCTGCGTACTGTATGTGCGCTGTGTGAAACCTAATATTAGTCTAGATGTCTTTTTCTTACGCAGAACTGGAACCACAAATATGCACATACTGAAACAGTGCTTCAACACGTTCATGCAGATGATGTTAGAATATCTGATCAAAATTGAGATCTGTTTTCAGGCCGATTCAACCGAAACTTTAGTGAACCGCACGTAATTCAATTCAGAGGAATGTTTTTTTTTTCTTTCTGTTTACCACTGACTTGACTGACATGTTTCCTGTTAATCTTATTTACACACTGTATTACATGCATGAGAAATTATTCTGTTTCTCGGTGCAGTGATGCATGAGCTGTAAGGTGCTGAAGACATTTACCAGACATTGTCTGTTTTTTATGCCCACCTTGGTCTCAGAATATAAGGCTTGACAGGAGACACTGAGCACTGATTCTGTCTGAATATCAAATAATTTGAAATCCCTTTAATATTTAATACAAGTAGCTTTGCTCTTTAATAAGTCCCTATTTTTGATTTCCATTTTTGTTTTTACTTGGTAATTTTTAGTATCAAACTTATTAGTTTGGTGGCTCAGTGGTTAGCACTGTCGCCTCACAGCAAGAAGGTCACTGATTCGAGTCCTGGCTTTGGGTCAGTCATTCATTTTCTTGTCGGCTTAGTCCCTTTATTAATCCGGGGTTGCCACAGCGGAATAAACCACCAACTTATCCTGCACCTTTTTACGCCCTTTTGTGCCCTTCCAGCCACAACCCATCTCTGGGAAACATCCACACACACTTATTCACACAAACACTCATACACTACGGACAATTTAGCCTACCCAATTCACCTGTACTGCATGTATTTGGACTGTGGGGGAAACCGGAGCACCCGGAGGAAACCCACGCGAACTCAGGGAGAACATACAAACTGCACACAGAAACGCCAACTGAGCCGAGGATCGAACCAGCGACCTTCTTGCTGTGAGGCGACAGCACCTGCTGCGCCACTATGTCGCCTTTGGGTCAATCAGAGCTTTTGAAAACTCAATTGATTAGGTTTATGGAAGGAGGAGAGTGGAAAAGTGGATCGGTCAGTCAGTCAGTCAGTCGACAGTAGCCTCTGGTGGATTTATTCAAGAGCAGCAGGTGCGAATCGCACTCGCAAGAGAAACTGAGAGGGGTCAGACCTGGTGCAGTGCAATCTGGGCTGCATCCTATGATTTTAATGGGCTCACCTAACCCCACCCCTAACCCTACCCGTCACAGTGACGTCATCACGAGTGAGTGATGCCGTCTCAGCTTGCACCATAAAGGCTGCATCCAGATACTATTGGAGAAATTTGAGACCTGAAAAAGTCAAGTGACCAAAATTCAATGTCTAACCAGCGTCTAACAGCAACATTATTTTCACATCCAGTAATGACGTCAAATGACGTTGATATTTGGTTGATTATAGGTTGTGTTGGAAAGTGACGAAAATCCAACATCAACAACAAGCATCATATTGACGTTAAATACTGACATTTATTCATCAGGTATGGCAACCAAAATCCAACGTCCGATAGACGTCATAGTGGTAGCCAGTGTTGAGCAGTAGTGTCGCTACAAGTAGCAAAGCTACTACCTTAACTACATTTCTCAGTAGCTTGGCGGTAGCGTCGCAATTTTTTAAATCAAATAACTTTTCAGTAGCGAAGCTATTATTTTTAGCAAGTAGCGCAGTAGCGTCCACACAACCTACATTTACCGATCGGGGATCAATAAGTGACGGCACTGACATTCATGGAGCTGTGAGGCCGGTGTCTACCCGATGAAAGTAAATCCATATGATAACGAGAATGAAGATTTCTTCTTCCTGTTGTACCGTGGTCGACAACAAACCTTTTTGTGCGTTGCTGCCACCTCTTGCTCTGGTTGGTGATGTTGCCAAACAATCAATGGGCTGACACGATAAACTTGCTTGATTGAAAGATGACTGAGGGAGAGGAGTTATATATATTAGTTTACTGTAGTAAAGGCTAAAGTATACTATGGTAATTACTATTAGTTCATGATAGTTATTAATGGTACTACATTTTGTAATGTAATTCATTAATGACGAGTTGTAAACACACACACACACACACACACACACACACATATATATATATACATATATATATATATATATATATATATATATATATATATATATATATATATATATATACACACACACACACACAGTAATGATTGTTTTTGGAAATGCACACCAGTATTTCCCTCAGAGTGAGAGGTAAATGAATGTGTTTAAAGACAGAGGGAAAGGGAAATCCAGAGATTAATAGAGATGGACAGGGCGAGAAAGCAGAAGATCAATCTGAATCTGTGGTTTTCAAAAGGCTTTCGTATGAGGGATTTGAAAAACGAGTTCCCTAGTTGCAACACGTCAGACTGACAGGAAAAATGTGAAGAGTGAAATATTGTGACGTTAAGTGTGTGTCACAGAGCTGAGCGCATCACAGATCGCCATCACACACACACACACGTACAAATGCACTTTACAGTACCAGTATATGTTTGGCTACACCTGACTGAAGTTGATTCTTGTGGTTTTAAAAGATACTTGGATTTAAATTATGCATGTTTAATATTCAACTACATACAGTACAGTTGAAGTCAATATTATTTGCCCTTCTGTGTTTTTCTTTCTTCTTCAAATATTTCTCAAATTATGTTTAACAGTGCAAGGAAGTTTTTTTCTATATAATATTTTTTTCTTCTGGAGAAAGATTTATTTGTTTTATTTTAGCTAGAATAAAAGCAGTTTTCAATTTTTTTTTTATTATTTTAAGCTCAATACTATTAGCCCCATAAACATTTTATTTTCTGACTGTCTACAGTAAAAAACATTGTTATACAATGATTTGCCTAATTATCCTAGGTCCCACTTTATATTAAGTGGCCTTAACTAATATGTACTTACATAGGAATTAATAGTTTGTTACAATGTATTTGTTGTGTAAATACATGTATTTACTGTGTACTTATGCTTGAATAAATACATGTATGTAACTACATCTGTAATTAACTTTTGTAATTACATTTGTAAATACACTGTTGACCATCCCTTACACCTTAACCCACCCTTAAACCGACCCATGCCACCAAACCTGTCCATAACCCAACCTCTATTCCAACTCAAGAGCACCACAAGTGTTCTCAAATACATTATAAACACAGTAAGTACATTGTATTTATTTTTCTGATGTAAGTATATAGTAGTTAAGGACACTTAATATAAAGTGGGACCGTAAGTTATTATGTACTGTCATTATGGCGAAGATAAAGGAAATCAGTTATTAGAAATGAGTTATTAACAGTGTCGGACAGGTTCCTTTACAACAGTAATTAGTTATAGTTACTAGCTACTTCTTACAAATAGTAACTGAGTTACATAATCATAAAAGTAACTAATTTCAAGAAAAAGTAACTATTGATTTACCAATGAATATCAAATGACTAAAAACTAAATATAAAACACTGTACACTAATCTACACTATTTTAATGTTGTTGTGGGGCAATGTGAGAGACAATGGCAGCATGTCCTCAACTACAGTATATATCTAGATATTATTTTGGTTAATTCTATCCGAGTAAATTTTGGAGTTTTATTAAAGGTTTATTTGCTTTGATGTTGTGACTTTATCTCCTCCCTGTGGTACATGTTATCACCTGCTTAGCCACCAGAGTTGGGTGTAACGCAATCCACAATAACGTGTTACAGTATATTCAATTAGATTCAATTATTAGCTTTATTTGTATAGCGCTTTTATAATGTAGATTGTGTCAAAGCAGCTTTACATAGAAGATCATAGTAAATTGAAACAGTGTCTGTTCAGTTTTTAGAGTTTAAGTTCAGTTCAGTTTAGCTCAGTTCAGTGTGATTTAATAATCACTAATGAGAGTCTAAACACTGAAGAACAAATCCATCGATGCGCAGCTCTACAGATCCCGAACCATGCAAGCCAGTGGCGACAGCAGCGAGGAAAAAACTTCTCCAATTGGCGAAAGTTAAGAATTAAAAAACCTCAAGAGAAACCAGGCTCAGTTGGGCACGACCATTTCTTCTCTGGCCAAATGTCTTGTGCAGAGCTGCAGTCTCAGCGGCGAAGGCTGGAACCTGGACCTCAGCGAAGACTCGTCTGTCCCTGGAGAGTCACAGGAATCAGTCTCATGCTTTCCGTTCCTCTATGACCACCACAGCCCCTGCTCAGGATACGGCCTGCTCCAGGGAATGGAAACCTTGGGATCATCTCGTCGCTGGTCTTGAATCGATTTAGTGGCTCTGCATAGTCTGAGGGCCTCGGGAAGAGTATCCCCAAGTGGAAATAGAGAATAAAAAGAATTATTAACGTAGCTGCTGTTCATTCTAATTACTTTCAATTTTTGAGAAACGCAGTAATGTAACGAGTTACATTTTAAATTAATGTAATTTGAAAACAGTTACTAAAGTCAATGTAATTGTGTTACTTACATTACAAATATAATTTGGAGAAGAAAAAAATGCTCCTTTTAATTCATGTTTTCAGCTGCAACGTCAGTTGCAGTCCAGCGCTTTTAAATTGCTGGAGAACTCAAGCTGAAATGGCTACTGAGAAGAGTGGTAGCTTCTTTAAGTGGAAATACAGACATTATGTTGATTTTGTTACGTTGAGTGTAAAAACAAAAATATTGGTGTGAAATACAGTTTACAACTTTCCACTAATCATTATGACTTCAACTGTATTTGCCTTTATTATTAGGATATTTATCTTATAATATGTGGCAAAAAAATGAAATGATGTGTGCAGAGTTTTTACTGGTACTTCTAAAAGAAAGAACAATTATATAAAAAAGACAACACAATCTCACGGCAATTCGTAACTTTTTGATTTAGTGGCTAATTCGTACGAATTCGTATGATTAATTCGTACATTTTAGTACGATTTGCTCATCCCCCAATGACGGTTGGGTTCAGGGGTGGGGTTAGGTGCCACGCCTCCTTTTTAAAATCGTACAATTTCGTACAACTGAACTTGTACGAATTCGTACGAATTAGCCACTGAACTGGCAAAACGTAAAATACTTACGTTTTCTCGTGAGATCAGGCTGAGAAAAGATCATTTTGTTAAATGTTTTACACTATTACAATTAAAAGCAATAAATTCATGTTAGTATTTAAAACTATTCTGTTCATTGTTAGCTCATATAAACTGTGCTCATACTCTGGTTTTTCTTTAGTTATGGGCCTGTTTGTCTCAGGGGTTGTTTTTTATTAAAAGTAATAGTTTTGTTCCTTGATTTTGTTAGATGAAGATAAACCGTCTTGAATTTTTATTTTTATCATCATTCCTTCAGAATGTATTTTCTTTTATTAATGGTTTTTGCTGTGTAGATTCATTTGACTCCTTCTCCAAGGTGTTAAATCTGTAGATTCGGAAATCCATCATGAAAAAATTCCATTACATCTTCAAAACAACTAGAGAAACTCTTAAATATGTATTGTGTGGAAGTGATTTATATCAGTTTTACTCAAATTGTTTCCATCTCTCGGTTGCAGTGTCATCTTCATCACAACTATTAATTTTGTCACTAATAAAGGTTTATCAAACGTCAGTGTTTACCAAGAAGACAGCAGTGTGACAAGTGAGTATTAGACGTGATCTGAATCAACATATTATCCAACCTCATTTTTAGCTATAGAGTAAAGTGGTAAATTAAACAAGTTATACCACATTTGAACAAAAAAAACCTGTCTAATCTAATATATGCTCATCTAATGCTTAGTATTTCATATGCAAATTTCTAACGCCTCCAAACAAGATCAAAGCTGTAATGAAAAACATATTGAACCCTTTCTACTACCTAACTTTATACATATTTTATATGTATAAAGTAAGTACAAAGTAAAAAGGTTTTAGGTAAAAAGTTAGAGTATCAATAATACTTTTGGAAAACCCCCAGATGATTTTCATGTCACAAACATTCAAAATAATGTCATCATCTTTTCCTCTGTTGTTGCTCGCAAAAGAATTCTTTTAATGTGGAAATTGCACCAACCACCCTCAATCAGAATCTGGTTACTAGACAACATAAGTCTTCTGAAATTGGAGAAGATTAAGTTCTCTCTCAGAGGCTCGTCTCACAAGGTTTATACTCATTGGAGGCCACTACTAAATTATTTTGATGATTTAACACCTCTGGAATTAATTTTTTAAGAAATCATTTTATGGTCGGAATTATTTTTTTAATCTAGAAATTGTATTTATTTATTTATTTGTTTATTTATTTGTTTGAAATTATTTATATATTTATCTTAATTTGTACTATTATTATTATTTTTGTTTTATTGTTATTATTTTATGTTTATTTTTTCTATTAATCTGTCTTCGGTCACACTTTACAATAAGGTTCATTAGTTAATGTTTCTTAATGCATTTACTAACATGAACAAACAACGAACAATACATTTACAACTGTATTTGTTCCTGTAGTTAAAGTTCATTCATTCATTCATTTTCTTGTCGGCTTAGTCCCTTTATTAATCCGGGATCACCACAGCGGAATGAACCGCCAACTTATCCAGCAAGTTTTTACGCAGCGGATGCCCTTCCAGCCGCAACCCATCTCAGGGAAATTAGTTAAAGTTAGTTAATAAAAAATACAATTGTTCATTGTGAGTTCATGTTAACTCACGGTGCATTAACTAATGTTAACAAGCATAAGTTTAGATGTTAAAAATGCATCAGTAAATGTTCAGTTATGATTAATAAATGCTGTACAAGTGTTGTTCATAATTAGTTCATGTTAGTAAATGCATTAACTAATGAACCTTATTGTAAAGTGTTACCCCGTCTTCTGTTGTGTGTTTTACACAAAAAGTGGCTATGTGTATGTATGGGTAGGATGGCCGGGGGGTGTCAGGGTTAAATGTTTACAAAAGTGTTCAATAAGGAAAAAAAGCAGAAATTGGACATTTGTATACAACGAATGCTATTCACTTGTGTTCAATAAATAAAGTTTATAAAAAAAAAATAATAATAATATTTAATATGTTCGCCCTCAGGTTAATTTACATAATTGTTTTTATTGAGTTTTGATGACATAATATAAAAAAGTTTGTTTGTTATTGTTGATATCTTAAAGATTAACATTTACTGAAATGTATGAAACAAAGTTATCATATATTGTATATTAGGCTTCATTTATTAATCACTCATTAATCATTTTATTGCATGAAACACTGATTTAAACTATAAACTGCATGATGACAACATGTGTTTTAGTTAATTGTAACTTATTAATCTAAGTTAATCATGTTCCAACATAATTTTGTAAGTTGTGAAAGCTCTTTTAAGCCAGTTTAGTATAATATCTGTTCAAATAACTCACAATTTAATTTACAGTAGCTTAAAAAATGTATGATCAGTAAATCAGGAAAACATGTTTTTAGTTAATTGTAACTTATTAATCTAAGTTAATCATGTTCCAACTTAATCTTATGAGCTACGCAAACTCTTTTAAGTCAGTTTAATATAATATCAGTTCAAACATTTCACAATTTGATTTAGCTTAAATAATATGATCAGTAAGTCATGGCAACATATGTTTTTAGTTAATTGTAACAAAATAATCTAAGTTAATCATGTTCCAAATTAATGTTATGAGTTACACAACTATTTTAGACTATTTTAATATAATATCAGTTCAAATAACTCACAATTTGATTCAGCTTAAAAACTATGGGCCCTATCATACACCCGGTGCAATGTGGCGCAAGGCGCGCGGCGCAATAGACTTTTACAACTTTAAGCTTGGCGCAAGGGTCATTTTGAGGTGTTGCGCCACACTGTTTAAATAGCAAATGCATTTGCGCTCAAATGTGCGCCCATAGGCATTCTGGTCTAAAAAGCAGGCGTGTTTTGGCGCGTTGCTATTTTGAAAACTGTAAATAGTCTGTTCTTTAGACCAGAACAAAGTCGGTCTATTGTCTGGCGCAAAGTGCACCTGGCTTACACACTACACACAAGATGTAGAGCAATACGCAAATATCTTTACATATGAAAAATATATATCTTAAAGATATATATAATAAGGATATATATAGGATATACATATAAATGATTAAAATATTACAAAACATATTAATTTATTAAGTTCATTGTAACTTATTAATCTAAGTTAATCATGTTCCAACTTAATCTTTTGAGTTACGCAAGCTCTTTTAAGTCAGTTTCATATAATATCAGTTCAAACAACTCACAATTTGACTTAGCTTAAATAATATGATCAGTAAGTCATGGCAACATATGTTTTTAGTTAATTGTAACAAAATAATCTAAGTTAAACATGTTCCAACTTAATTTTATGAGTTACGCAAGCTCTGTTAAGCCAGTTTAATATAATATCAGTTCTAATAACTCCCAATTGGATTTAGCTTAAATATGTAAGGCAAGCAGATTTTTTAACAGTCTAATTTATATTAAATTGTATGATCCAATTTGCTTATTTTAATATGATTTTTTCATCCTCCGATGAGCGGTAGGGTTAAAGGTGGGGTTTGATGAAAATTGTTAATTGTCATACAAATGAAATGGTATGAATTAGCCACTTTTCTTACAATGCGTAAAATAGTTATGTTTCCTGATTGCGCTAGCTTATAAGTGCGATTTTGTCACTGTACAAAAAAAGCTTGTATTACCAGCCTGATCCCACGAAGAAATGTAACTTTTTTTTATGTTTTGTCAGTTTAGTGGTTAATTCGTACAAGTTCAGTTGTACGAAAATATACGATTTTTAACCAAACTCGACCCCTAAACCCAATCATCATTGGGGATGAGCAAATCATACTAAAATGTGCAAATGAGATCATACAAATTCATACAAATTAGCCACTAAATGAAAAAGTTACAAATTGCCTTGAGATACCGTTGGTATTAGCAATGAAGCCTGTGCTGCATATTAAAATGGCGGTCAACATTATTTTGTGGTCAACACTATCAAAATGGCCAACAAAATGGCAGTCAACATTATCTCTAAATCAAGAAGAAGCTAAAAACATTATTGACAACATTTTAATACATTCAATACAGTCAAAATGTATCTTCTGCTATCTTAAGCTCGATATATTTCCAGTTAGTGCCAAAAAAGTGTCAAGAAACACTCACACAGGAGCATCATACACTTTTAAGTGGACTTCTCACAGTACTTTCGCAGTCATTGACATATGAGATAATAGCTAGTTCAGAGGTTCATACCAGCGAGAGATGTTATCATATCCCACAGATCACAGAGTCAGTGCGTTCGGCTTCATGAACGCTTCGCTGCGTCTGTCTGAGAGAACCTGAATCTATAGCTCAACTGCTGTTATTAATGACTTATTCAAATCAAAGGAAAAGTGATTCATGGTGTGGTTTAGCAGGTCGAATGAGACAAGCGCGCTATCGGAGCACAGATGACAAATGTGAGTTTTGATAAGATGTCTCTGTGCTGTTTTAGTGAAGGTGTAAACCAGCGAGCACTAAAAGTCTGCCTGTATAAGATATGGTTGTGATTTCTGAGTGGACGTGTCAGCTAAGAGATCTGATATACTTAACGGCATTTATTCACTCTTTTTTTTTTTCATCTTTTGCTCACCCTCATGTCGTTCCAAAACTGGCAAGGCCGATAACTATACAGATAATTTAATGAACATGTCCACAGCAACTAGAGAGTTGTGTGATTTATCGGCGGCCAGAATCAACCCAATAAATTATTTTTTATCCTTACATAATCACTCTGAGAAGAAAATTACGTTATATTTAACAATTAGTGAACCCTAAATCCGCCCACTGGGTCAGTGTGACCTCAAAGGATGCTTCCAATTTTTTTATATATATGTTCCCTTCATCTCAGGGGCATGAAACTCTTAAAACACACAAAAATGTACTTAATTAAATCACCTTTTAGGTTTCTTTGGTGTCAAACTGATCCCACATTGAATATATTTTATAGAACATATTTTTAAAGAAATATGAAAAATACAAAAACCTGAAATATATCCATAAATCTGTAGTTTAGAAATGAAATTTATGCTAAGTAAATGCTAAACTAAAACACAAACACACACACATACACATATGTACATGCACGGCTGTTATCTGGTTGTTGTTGTTGTTGATTTTGGCACATTAAAATTAGCTGTTATTTTGCAAAGGTAAACAATAAAATATATCAGACAAAAAAAAATTGCAAAATAGAGAATTTGGATTTACTTCAGAATGTTATTATATATATAGACTGTTAAAAAATCTGTTATTTTATTCTTTCCGGCAGTAAAAAATAACAGACGTTTAATTACAGAAATTATTTTACAGTAATTTTTTGTAATTTAATCCCTGTTATTTTACGGTAAATTCTAAAATATAACATCTTTTTTTTAAGGTACATTTCTGTAATTTAACGTGTTATTTTACGATACATTTCTGTAATTTAATGTCTGTTATTTTACGGTAAATTTCTGTAATTTAACGTCTGTTATTTTACGGTAAATTTCTGTAATTTAACGTCTGTTATTTTACAGTAAATTTCTGTAATTTAACGTGTTATTTTACGATACATTTCTGTAATTTAATGTCTGTTATTTTACGGTAAATTTCTGTAATTTAATGTCTGTTATTTTACGATACATTTCTGTAATTTAATGTCTGTTATTTTATGGTAAATTTCTGTAATTTAATGTCTGTTATTTTACGGTAAATTTCTGTAATTTAATGTCTGTTATTTTACGGTAAATTTCTGTAATTTAACATGTTATTTTAGGATACATTTCTGTAATTTAATGTCTGTTATTTTACAGTAAATTTCTGTATTTTAACGACAGTTATATTATTTTTGTATTTGTTTCTGCTAAAAAAAAAAAGGGTAAAATAACGGATTTTTTTCACTGTGTAGTAAATACATATTGTCATTGAAATTTAAAAGTTTTTTAAAGCATCAAGAAATATAACCTGAAATTGAATGAGAGTTCAACGTTTGTTATTTTACGGTAAATTTCTGTAATTTAACGTGTTATTTTACGATACATTTCTGTAATTTAATGTCTGTTATTTTACAGTAAATTTCTGTAATTTAATGTCTGTTATTTTACGGTAAATTTCTGTAATTTAATGTCTGTTATTTTACGGTAAATTTCTGTAATTTAACGACGGTTATTTTATGGTAAATTTTTGTAATTTAACGATGGTTATTTTATTTTTGTATTTGTTTCTGCTAAAAAAAAAAGTAAAATAACAGATTTTTTTCAACGTGTAGTAAATATATATTGGCATTGAAATTCTAAAGCATCAAGAAATATAACCTGAAATTGAATGAGGGTTCAACGTCTGTTATTTTACAGTAAATTTCTGGAGTTTCTGGGTCATATTCAGAATAAGAATCATTTTATGACATATTAAAAGACTTATTAATCATTACAGTGGAGCCTGAAAATATGCATGAATTGTCATTTTAAGTCCTTAAACTTTGTCACCGAACACTTTATCAGCAAGTTTTAAAAAATATAATTATCGTAAAATATAACATTCATTTTATAAAACTAAAAAATATATCAGAATAAGTATGTTGTTTAATTTTCAAACATTTTCAAACATTTTAGTAGACAGTATTAGCATCTTAATATGCTTGTGATGTCTATAAAATGGCTTTTGTAAATCTAATTTGATTTCACCCTCACCTCATCCGTGACCCATTTCATAAAAATAATAATCCATCCGAATGACCTCAGGGTGAATAAATGAAGAAAGTTTTAATTTCGGCCTGATTGAAAGACCTTAATAAGGGAATGAAGAGGGAATTAAGCCTCTTCATGTTCTCCAACAGAAGGCAGCCGTGATTGATCATATGGATGATTGCACCAAAAAATGAGCCGATAAGTGTGACTCTTAAAGACGTCCCAGGAGAAGCATCATCACTACCTTTCGGCCACTGGGCCCTTTCAGTAACGCAATCTGCATCGGAGACGTGCAAACATTGATTTAGCACTTAGCTCTCTCGTCCCCCATGAGCGCTTATCATTTCTGGCCTCTCGCCAATATGGAGGCGTCAAAGTTACTAATCGATGTGCAGAACTTTGAAGAAGCGGAGAGCACCATAAGGAGGACGAGAGCAGATTTCTTTGATTTGGTGGCAGGCTGAGGGCTAGTTTAGAGGAATATCCACTGGACAAAGTCAACAGATGGCATTCTGACTCTCCTAGAAGATAATCTGACACATCTGCTGGTTTAACAAATGGTAGAGAGAGTTAACTGTGGGTTCTTTTTGGGGGAAAGGGCTCGTTTTACAGCTCCACTAGATTTAAACAGTTGAGTTTTGCCATTTTCGAATCATTTTGGATCTCAGAGTCTGGCAGGAGCACATTTAGCTTAGCTTAGCTTAAATCATTGAATCAGATTAGACCATTAGCATATTGCTCAAACAATTCTTAAAAACAGAAATGTTCAACAGTTTTTCTATTTAACACTTGACTATTCTGTTGTTACATTATGTACTAAGAGCAGCTCAAACTGAAAAGTTGATCGATAAGTTGATCCAATTTCTTGATCGATATGACAGGAACTATACTCTTATTCTGGTGTAATAATCAAGGAACTTTGCTGCCGCACCATGGCTACAGCAGTCACATTGATATTAAGCAGTGCTAGTACCTAGTTACCAGTGATGGGAATAACAGAGCTATAAATAAATGCTGTTACCAACGGCAATACTTTTTTCAGAAACCAGTAATTAAACGAATCCCTGTTTCCCCTGTTACAACACCGTTACAGACAATAAAATGTTCATTACAATAACTGAGAACAGTTTTCATGCGAGCGGCATCTCTCTGAGCCATAGGACCTCTCTTTCTCTGGGATGTGTGTGTGTTGGTAGCTGGGTCTGGACACATTACCAACCAATGATGATGATTGGTGTGTTGGTGAACGTGGTGTAACTGAGAACATGATGATTGGCTTAGATAGAGTTCATTTCCATCATTTATCAATCAGGGGCAGAGTAGGGCGAGTGTTCACACTAGCACACACACAGTCAGTCACACACGGCCAACGAATAGGAGTCAGAACGATGGCAAATCCAACAAGTTGAAAGGTAGCATTTGCAAATTGGAAATTTAAGCACTACTTTTCCCTGAGGTAAAAGGCAAGAATGCTTATGTATCGTACAACTTATGCCCAGTAAAAAAAGAGTCTCTCTGCGTTAGTGACAAGTAATTAGTTACCGTTATAATTATGTAACTCAGTTACTAACTCTGTTACTGTTTGCGAGAAGTAACTAGTAACTATAAATAATTACTAGCCGTAGGTCCTTTCAATACAAAGCTCCCTTAAGGCTGATTAATACTTCTCCGTCAAACGCCGGCGCATGCTACGGCGATGACGCATAGCCCTTCACCGTGGCTGTCGTTGACGTGCACCTCTCAAAAAATGTAACTACACGTTGTAACGACACGTAGCGCAAGCTCTGTGATTGGTCGGCTTGGTATCGCTGACGAGTCTGGGCGGGACCGAGAGCCGCGTGAATGGTGCGAGCCTGATGGAGCGATTGTTTACAAGTGTGGAGTCCCGTGAAGGAGCTCCAGATGGAAAGTTTTGTTTTGTGTTTACCTCATAGTTAAAGTTGTTGCACGTCCGTCGGTTCCTGCCTCTAAATGAGCAAGTTTGAGCCACTTGTACATCCCGGAAGTGTTCAGGAAAAACAAAACAGCAGCGAAGAAACTCGACACAGAGGAACATTTACACCTCACTGCCAACTAGCGTTTCGGAAGTGTTAATGCAGACCAACAGAGACAGCGCGCAGAAGTATAAATGCACAGCTACGCGCGTTGCATGCGCCGTGGGTTAAGCCGATCACTTGACGCAGAAGTATAAACCAGGCATTAGACTGGAACAATCTTGCTTCTCTTTTTAGATCATTTGGGTATATGCGGAAGTATGCTAGAGCAGTGATCCCCAACCACTGGGCCGCGGACGGTACTGGTCCGTGGAGCAATTGGTACCCGGCCACGTAAGAAATCATAAATTATTTCTGTAGAAAAAATTCCCCCCGCGACTTGGTTTCTTCCACTCACCCCCGCCATCTCACGTGAAATGGACTTTGCCAAAATCCACCACGGAGCGGGAAGAACGATCGCTAGAATATAGCTCAGTGGTGGTTGTTTATAGTTTAAAGTTATAGAACCGGTATTATAGAGTGCAAATCAGCAGAGCATTTAAGAATTACGCATATATGTGTGCGTGCATCGCTACGTAAGTACCCGAAATCATTGCAATATGTATCTATATGGAGTTTCCCATAATCATACTCATTAGGGCTGTAACATGCCAATGCATACATTTAATTCGGCTATACGGTTGTATTATTGTTAATATGTTCGTCAGTTGAAATGTTTGGCACAGATGTTATGTATTTGATGCATATAAACCTTGATTGAAACATAATCAGACCACGATAGTGCAACTAGCGCATGTTCATGATTAACCTGGATGCACGAGCGCAGCTGTGCTCACGTGAATCCCCCCCTCCCCTCCCCCCCTAGATGGCTAGAGGGATTTTCTTTGTCAGTAACCTGAGTTAAGCGTCTCCAGTGAACCAGTAACCAGTAAGTACCTTTCTGAATGACTGGTGGAAAATAGGAAAAATTCGGAGTGGCCTAGGCATAGTCCTAACCTTTACCTATTTAAGATGCGGTGGCATTACCTTAAAAGGGGGTTTATGCGTAAAAAAAAAACTACCAATATCCTGAACTACTACAATTCTGCAAAGATGAGTGGGCAAAAATTCCTCCACAGCACTGTAACACACTATCGAAAGCTATCGAAAATGCTTGATTGGAGTTGTTGCTGCTAAGGGTGGACCAACCAGTTAATAGGCTTAAGGCTGATTTATACTTCTGCCTCAAGAGAAATATAAATCAGCGATTGTAAAGCGATAGTTTACAAGTGTGGAGTGCCATGAAGGAGCTCCTGATGGAGAGTTTTGATTTGTGTTTACTTTATGGTTAAAGTTTTTGCACGTTCGCCATTTCCTGCCTCAAAATGAGCGAGTTTGAGCCACTTGTACATTAAGGAACCGTTCCGAAAAAACAAAACACCAGCGAAGAAACTCGACACAGAGGAACATTTACACCTCACTGCCAACTAGTATTTCGGAAGTGTAATTGCATGTAGTTGCATGCTTCGTGGGTCACGCCGATCACTTGATGCAGAAGTATAAACCAACACTTTTTCACACGGCTGTGCAGTTTTGTATTTTGTTTTCGACTAATATTTAAATTAATTTGATGGTCTGGAACATTAAAATATGACAAGCATACAGAAAATAAGAAATCGGTAAGGGGCAAACACTTTTTCACACCACATATATTTAAACATGGATGCAAGAAAAGCACCAGAATCCAATATGAGCATCTTAGCAACCACGTGGCCACCCTCAGCATCCTGTGGCAGTGAATTTTGCATGAATGAAATTAGACGGATATCTGATAAATGTGATTTATATACAGTATATGCATTTTCATGTTTTGGCTGAGTCTTGCTCAAATCCAGATACGGTTACAGTAAGTATTTGTATTACCTTCCATCTATTATTCAAACATGTTCTAATGGTGTTTTTAGGAGGGGATGTTTCTTGTAAAGTTTCCGTATGATGTATCATTGTGCCTCATAATGGCCTTTTGTCTGTGAATTGTGTTCCATTTCACCTTTTGAAGGGCTTTAAAAGGACTTTTGAGGGAAAATGAGTTTTCAGGAAAAAATTTAAATAAATAGGAGTTTAATATAGATTTTTATATTCAATATGTCAAGTTTAATCTTTGTTTCACCAGCCCGATTTTTAACATCATTTACAGATGACTTTAAGACTCCGGTTAAAAAGTAAGCTTACACCAAAATATTATATTTAGAGTGAGAATTATTTAATGACAAATAAAAAGACTTTATTTAAGAATCACACTGCAACCCAAAAATACAGATTTATTTTTACATGCTGTTACACTGAATGATGGTGATCTGTTACACTCAGATTAATGGGAAGTAGATGGAGAAAGTAAATATACACTCACCGGCCACTTTATTAGGTACACCTCACTAGTACCAGGTTGGACCCCATTTTGCCTTCAGAACAGCCTTAATCATTCGTGGCATAGACTCAACAAGGTACTGGTAATATTCCTCAGAGGTTGTGGTCCATATTGACATGAGAGCATCACGCAGTTGCTGCAGATTTGTTGGCTGCCCATGCATGATGCGAAACTCCCATTCCACCACATCCTGAAGGTGCTCTGTTGGATTGAGATCTGGTGACTGTGGTGGCCGTTTGAGTACAGTTAACTCATTGTCATGTTCAATAAACCAGTCTTAGATGATTCGTGCTTTATGACATGGCATGTTATCCTGCTGGAAGTAGCCATCAGAAGATTTGAATCTTTTTTGGACCATTCTCTGTAAACCCTTGAGATGGTTGTGCTTGAAAATCCCAGTAGATCAGCAGTTTCTGAAATACTCAGACGAGCCCGTCTGTAATCAACAACCATCCCACATTCAAAGTCACTTAAATCACCTTTTTCCCCATTCTGTTACTCGGTTTGAACTGCAGCAGATCGTCTTGACCATGTCTAAGTAGGAGGAAATTTGTTTTGGCACAGTATTTTTAATTGGGTTTCTGCACTTGCCTGCTTCTCCTGATGACACTTGAGTTTAAATGGCCTTTCAGCTCTCGTTTCGTTAAATGGCCAATACAGCATCAATTTGTCTCAGGAATAACAGAACAAGTCCTGCACAGAGGCGAGAGGGATTTTGATCCATTCTTCTTGCAGAATAGTAGCCAGGTCACTACATGATGCAGGTGAAGGAAAACATTTCCTGACTCTCTCCTCCAAAACACCCCAAAGTGGCTCAATAACATTTAGCTCAGGTGACTGTGCAGACCATGGGAGACGTTCAACTTGAACTTGATAACTCATGTTCATCAAACCACTCTGTCACCAGTCCTGCTGTGTGTATTGGCGCATTATCATCCTGATACATGGCACCGCCTTCAATGTTTGAACCATTGGGTGCACATGGTCCTCCAGAATAGTTTGATAGTTGTTGCCAGTGATGTTCCATCTAGTACAAGTGTTGGACCTAGGGAATGCCATGATATTGGAGCCCAAACCATCACTGATCCACCTCAATGCTTCACTATGGGCATGCAACAGTCTGGGTGATATGCTTCTTGAGGCTTTTCCACACGAAACTCTCCTGAAAAATGGTGAAGGTGGAAGATACATGTTTCACATTGTCCACTGCCCAAGATTTTCAGTGCTGGCACCGAAACTGACATTTAGCATTGACACAAGTAAACAAAGTTTTGACAGCTTCCTCCTGCATCCACAGTTACTCCTGTTGGATGTGGTTTGTCCATCTTGGTGGTTTGATAACATTATCCTGGATACTGTGACTCTTGATACATCACAATGACTTGCTGTCTTGGTCATAGATGCACCAGTGAGATGCGCACCAATAATTTGTCTTCTTTTGAACTCTATGTCATCCATAATGTTGCAATATTTTAAGCAAACCATTACACTCTACTTCATTTAAACGGGGCATAATTCTATTCTATTCACTTTGAATGGGTGACGCCAAGCATTCCCGAACTTAATTGTGGATCTGTCAGCACTGCTTCAGCTGCGTTGCTCGCTGAAGTTGGGAATATCTCAACTTTCCTAGTGCCAAAGAAGCGTCAGCCAATCAGATCACTTTTTGCAAATACCTCAGCTCAGACAGTAGCCAATTGTGGACTACTTTCATTGGCTGACACTGCTATGACGATTGCGTCAGCCCCAACTTCAGACACGCCCTCCGTCAATCGTTGACGTGTGAATTGGGCGTTAAGCTCCGGTCACACTAGAGTTCGAGCTTGCAAATTTCTGTCATACGGCACTGAGAAAAAGGGGCAGGATTAAACAAGATGATTAGACGCAAGCGATTGGTCCATGTTTTAAATTCCTGTCGAGAGAGGTCATGTTTTGATTCTCGATTGATCTCACGCAATCACTTGATGCGATTTCACAGGTCAGAGTTCACCAAGCTTGATCTTCCCAATGCAGCGAACTGCGAAACTTGACGCACCCCTACTGGAAAAAACAGCTTAAACCAGCCTAGGCTGGTTGGCTGGTTTTAGCTAGTCAACCAGGCTGGTTTTTGAGGGTTTTTGGCCACTTCCAGGCTGGTTTCCAGCCATTTCCAGCCTGGTTTTAGCTAAATGACCAGCTAAAACCAGCTTGACCAGCCTAGCCAGGCTGGGAGCACAGCCAAAACCAGCTATATCCAGCTTACACCAGGCTGGTCAAGCTGGTTTTAGCTGGTCATTTTCCAGCCTGACCAGCTAAGACCAGGCTGGAAATGGCTGGAAACCAGCTTAGGCTTGTTTATGCTGTTTTTCTCAGCAGGGAAGACCTTACGTTTCCGGTCTGAGGCATTCGCGTTCCTATGAATGGAAGTCTGTGGGGAGAAAAGGGCAGTGTGACTGCAGCTTTACTGGTGGAATGTGTAATCATGAAGATTGATAACCAGGTTGGTCAAATTTAGCCATGAAATCTCCAACACTAAATTGGCCACTGTTTCAGTTTCAGTTTCCTAAAATGAATGCTAAAGTCTATTTAACTGATTATATTTGAATTCAATTGCATTATCGATGCTGAAAAGACACTGTATGAAATTGAAAACAGTCACATAAACTTTTCATCTGAAGTTTATTGGTAGCTCAAAAACATTTGTTGTTCATATACAGTATCCTATTCACATCGCAAACCGAATTGAGCATGTGCAATAGCTGCGTGGACAAATGGAGTAGAAATGAAAAAATAACATAATTCCCATTCTTATAGTATCTCTGAAACCCCAGTTGAAGTGAGCACTGTAGTTGGGTGGTGTTTCTAGGCCCGGCATCCTCCTGCCCTGCGCTGTGCACCCATCCTCCCTTCTGCTGGTGTAAATGCACAGCCATTACTCTCCATAAAAGATGATGGATTAAAGGCTGATTGTACACTGGGCTGCAGCGCTGCTGTCTGAGAGACACTCATAAGAATGATGAAGTGCACCGCGTTGCCCCAGAGCCCAAACACTGGCTCTCGCCCGTGGGGGAGACGGCACAGGAAATCAGGTTTTCAGACAAACCGGGGGTTCCCAGCTCGTCATGCTTTAATCTCAGTGTATGTAGAATAAGAGTTGGCTTACAGCGCTAGGCCTTCTTTATGCTTTATTCGTGAAATTACTAGCCAGGGCACCACTCTTTGAAGAACTTCTATTGTTTACTTGAATTTAATTATCAAAATAAGTATCTTATATATTATTCTGAAAATTCTTTAATTTGTTATTCTTCATTGGTTTTTTGTAATGTAGCATAATTTAGTTTGAATTAAGTAACTGACCTATATTTTTGTATGTATAAAAAGTGGTAATTTCTGGATTAAAATTATTTTATTTTATTTTGTTATTTTTTAAATTAAATTCAATTAAATTAAATCAAAACAAATTTAATTTAATTTAATTTAATTTACTTATTTTTAAAAAGTTCCTGAGACATAAACTGGTAGTCTCTGGATTATTTATTTATTTATTTGTTCGTTCGTTCGTTCGTTCGTTCATTTATTCATTCATTCATTTATTCATTTATTTATTATCATTTTATGTTGTTTTTTAATTAATTTATTTATTTTTTAAGTCCCTGAGACATGAAACTGGTCATCTCTGGATTATTTTATTTTATTTTATTATTTTATTTTATTTGTAAGAAGACATGAAACTGGTAATCACCGGATAAGAATGTTGTAGATACTTGCTGTATTTTATTTTATTTAGGTCATTTTAAAAAAAAAAATTCACATAAATTTTACATTATTACTATTGTGCACAAAACTATTCATGAAGCTTCGAATTTTTACGGTTGAACCACTGAAATCACATGGAAAGTTTCGACTGTTTTTAATTCCATTGTTTTGTTACCAGTTGTTACAGTATGTGCAGGGTTTTTCCTCCCATTCTGGTTATTGTGACATCTTTGTTTCCAAATAGCAGCATTCTCTTTGTTTACACCGCTACATGACAGGCGACATTTTGAATTTCTTCCTCTTTGTAACCCGCTATTCAAAAACTTTGTTTCAGGGCACTGACAACAGCAACTAATAAGCACTGGAACCTTTTATCAAGTCACATTTAGTCCTAGTAACTATATAATAACTCCCTAGTAATCATCAGTGACAAGTAGCAAATTTCTAGCAACACCCAAGCAGCCATTCAGTTGCCCTAACCTCCTAGTAACCACATTACCTGCCAAACACAGGGTGCAGATTTTAGCCACGATAGGCACCACTGGGGTTTTCTTCCAATAATGTACAAATCTAGTTTTTATTTATGAATTATATTATATATAAGGGGTGCAGTAGGTAGTGCTGTCGCCTCACAGCAAGAAGGTCGCTGGTTTGAGCCTTGGCTGGGTCAGTTGGCATTTCTGTGTGGAGTTTGCATGTCCTCCCTGCATTTGCGTGGGTTTCCTCTGGGTGCTCCGGTTTCCCCCATAATCCAAAAACATGCACTATAGGTGAATTGGGCAAGCTAAATTGTCCATAGTGTATGTGCGTGAATGAGTGTACATGGTTGTTTTCCAGTGATGGGTTGCGGCTGGAAGGGCATCTGTTGCGTAAAACATGTGCTAGATAAGTTGGTGGTTCATTCTGTTGTGGCAACCACCGATAAAAAAAGGAACTAAGCTGAAAATAAAATAAATGAATTAATTATATATAAGTTGTAATAAGGGATTCAGGCACATGCCCTTTATTATTTTTAGATTCCTTTTTGCAACACATAAAAGACACCAAGTGATGAATGACCAAGTGTAATTTTGTCCCATTCTTCCTGCAAACAAGTCTTAAGGTGGGCAACAGTACGGGGTCTCCGTTGTTGAGTTGACACATTCTCTATTGGATGCAGGGCGGGACTGCAGGCAGGCCACTCAAGTACCTTTATCCTCTTCCTCCACAGCCTGGACTTTGTAATGTGTGCAGAATGTGGTTTTGCATTGTCTTGTTGAAATATGCATGAGCATTGCTGGAAAAGAAGCCAGCAAATTGTTCCAAAACCAATACGTACTTTTCAGAAATAATGGTGCCATCACAGTTATTTGCCAAGGGCACTGACACAACCCTATACCATGACAGACCATAGCTTTTGGACTTTTGGCTGGTAACAGTCTGGATGATCCTTTTTTCCTTGGTCCAGAGAACACGCTGTTCATTTCTCCCAGAAAATACCTGAAATACTGATTCAGCAGTTTCCTTTGTGTGATGGTCCATCCCAGATGCCTCTGAGCCCAGAGAACTCGACAGTGCTTCTGGACACTGTTAACATATGGCTGCCTTTTGGCACAGTACATTTTTCACTGGCATTTGTAGATGTAACTACGTATTGTGGTGCTTGAAAAAGGTTTGCCAAAGTAGTCCTGAGCCAATGTGGTGATATTGCTCATAGATGATGATTCTTGATGCAGTGCCGCCTGAGGGATTGGAGATATCACAGTTGTTTAGCTTAGGCTTGCACCCTTGTCCTGTACGCACGTAAATTCCTCCAGATTGCTTAAATCTTTTAATGACGTTATGCACAGTTGAAAGTGAAATATCTAAATTTCTTTTTCTTTCTATCTTTCTTTCTTTCTTTCTTTCTTTCTTTTTTTTTCTTTGAGAAACATTTTGTTTTTAAACATTTAAAAAAAAATGTCATGTATTTGTTGGCAAACTGGTGATCCTCGGCCCATCTTTGCTCCTAAAGGACTAGGCCTTTCTTGGATGCTGCTTTTGTACCAAATCACAATAACAATCACCTGTTTCAAATCACATCATTATTTAATCAGTTTACCTGATTACTAGCCCTAAACTCCTCCTGTCCCAACTTTATTTGGAATGTGTTGCAGGTCTGAATGACAAGAAAGGATGTATATTTACAAATTAAATGAAGCTGACCACACAAAACAAGAAATATTTTGTGCTCATATTGTCTGTAATGAAATACAAGTCAAAGTAAATTTGGAAATCACAACTTTTATTTATTTATGTTTACCATACTGTCTTAACCTTTACTGATTTGGGGTTGTACATACAGCACCTTCAAATTAGAGGAATCAGGGTGCTTTCACACCTACACTTTTGTTTCGGAACCTGTCTCGTTTGCCCAGTTAGCGCGGTTAGTTTGGCATGTGTGAAAAGGGCAATCGCGCTCTGTTCCACGCCAAAGTTATCGCTCGATTGAAAAGAAACCTGGAGCGGATTGATTGCAGTGAGAAAGCGATCTGATCCGAGCGCGGTTATATCACAGTGTTTTATGGATATGTAATAGGCTTACGGCTATATGAAGAGAGAATTATGAGTAGGGCGAGAAGTTTCGCGAGTCTCACGATGCCCGCAAACTATTGATGATCTCCCGGTAATCTCGCGTCTCCCTCCCGGTCCTCAAATAGGCATTGTCGCGCACCCTTCCCCACCACATCTCCCCTCAGACACGTCGTGTGTGCACACCTTGTCCATCATCACCAAACCACCACCTCTCCTGACAGCTGAGTGGGACGCTGCAAAATAAACCCTGACACTCTGATCAATGTGAGGAGAGTTTACTCGCACGTGATTTGTTTTAGCTCTTTTGGTCCAATTAGAAACTGTAATGTGAAAGCGAACCGCTCCAAGAGCAAAGAGCAACAATGTAACATTTGTAATCTCTGTTTCAGAACAACTGAATCGGTTCACAGGTGTGAAAGCACCCTCAGATTAGACTGTATACATGTTTAATGGATGCATGAAAAAAATAATAAGACCCAATTGTTTAATTGTACTTTGCTTAATTCCAGTAAAATGCTTAATTCCAGTAATTCTAGCAAGTCTAGTGTAAGAACCGAGGACTCTTTTGCCAGTGCTTTTGAACGCAAAATGTAAAAGTAAAAGGGTTTTATCTTGTCAGCATGTTACTTCAGAGACTCTTTCACCATTTGGCAAGAGTTTCTCTGAACACGCTCATCTGCCAAACTGCTTTCCATCAAGAGCTTCTTTTATTTTTCTTATTTGTCACCCGAGTGATTAATCGTCACTTGATGTGGAACTGCAAGGCATGCCGAAGCGGCTCCTGCTGAGATTTATAGGGGTTTTGTTGCTGGAGGGAATTCTGACAAGGAGGTTAATCTCTGTCACACAGCCATTTTCAGGGGCATGTACATTGTTTATACAGCATGAGGGTAATTAAATTACCATTAACTCAAACTATTAGTATTTGCGAAGCAGAAATCGTATTGGTAAAGCACTTTATGTAGTTTGGGAGGAGTTCTCGTGTAATGCGGGAGAATGTTCCTGTAAACTCACTGTGCAAACGTATGTGTCATAAGCTGAGGAGAGAGATCTGTGGTTTTTGCGCCAGCAGGCATAAGCATCACTGTAGCATTACGTACAGTAAAATAAAACCCTCAAAGTGTCGTTCACCTCCTCTCACCACCATTAGTGTCTTTTTGAAGCAATGCATTCGCCACAGCAATGCAGCACTCGTTTGTCTCTGTCAAACAACTATGAAGCGTTTCGTAATTTCTAGGCCAATTCTTCCCGATTAGTGGTGTGTTTTGTAGAGTAGCTTTTTTGTGTGTGTGTTTTCATTGTCTGACTGTGCATGACAGAGTGGTTTGTCCTGTCAGTGCTTGACTTGAAGAAGGTGGGTTATGATTTCGAGGGGAGATAAGAAAGTAGACAGCTCGTGTTTATTTTTCTTGCAGCTTACATTAAAGTTTAAGTTATTGCTGTGTCAGTTTAAAGTATAACTGTGAGTAAGCTTTATTGAGGTTGTTTCCACCAAAATGTACATTTATTTTTTTTATTAAACCGATTTCGGCTCAGTGCTTAACTATGGAATAGGCTAAAAAAAACAAATAATTCCTATTCCTAAGTGAAGTTTAATTTTAAACTAATTTCTAGAGTAGAAAAACTTTAAAAAACCTTGCTGGCTAGGCTATGGCTGGCATTATTCAGCGTATACGCGAGGTGTAAAGATTGACACCTCGCCGATGCAGTCAGAAGTTGGCTTCTTTTAGGGCCATGTAACAAAGGCTGTGACTGGATGATAGAAACAAGGGAGGGATCATTTTGTCCGGAAGAGTCTAGACTACGAGAATAACAGGGCCTTTTATCATTAAAATGCGGCATATAATCAATATTTCATTTAAAATAAACATTATGCATTTTCGGAGCCTAAATGACTCAACGATTTTTCGTTTTTTTTCCTAATTTCTCTTTTGTTTTGGATGAAAAACTGGGATGAATTTTAAATTCTGGACCCTTACACTCATCTGCATGCTGTTGTTTCCTGGAATCGTTACCGCTGATCAGAACCACAGGCGTTGAAACGTAAGCATTGCCGTTCGTTAAATGTCCGGTCCTTCTGGATTTGATTTAACCCTTTCCTCTCTGGTGCACAGATTTGAAAAACAAGTTCAGAACATGAAACTAGAGTGTCATAACTTTCAAATGATGCCCTGTTTTTGATAAATAGTTGAATATTTGCAATAAACGAAGGTAATAAATTCCACAGTCACGCCTAGCCACGCCCCCACGGCACGAATACGGGCCCCTGCTTCCTATTGGGTTAAGAAGCTAATCATGATCCTCCAATCAAAGGATCCCAAGTCACTTTATATATATCCTCATTTCCTGTCTACAACTATCTTTGTCTGGAAGAAACCCCCCTCCTCCCCTTCTTCCACCTTTATTCAAAATGGGCGGCACAGTGGCCCAGTGACTAGCACTGTTGCCTTACAGCAAGAATACCAATGGCGTTGAATCCTCGTTGGGCCATCTGGTATTTCTGTGCCATCTCCCTGAGTCCACATGGGTTTACCCTAACCCTAACATCCATATGTGCTCCATATTATTGATAATATAAGCCTAAATCTTTTTTTTCTAATGTATTACTCTCAGGAAGTTCGCCTTGGCATCAGCAACGGGGGAGTTTGAGATCGACCTGAGCTCAATCTCCCCTCTCCCAGCGAAAGGGGGGAGCCCTGGGCTCAAGGATCCCTTGAGCTTAGGACTCTCTCCCGGGACAGCACGCCAAACAAGCTATGTATAAATCGTGAGCTAAGTGTGAACTTTTGAATGAACAATGATGCATTTTAAGCTTGTTTGACAAACAACGAACAGCTTTCTTTTTGTTTCATTTATTGTACATGTCATTCATTACTTATTGAACAGCCATTAGAATAGTTTAGGCTTGAAATCTTCGCTTTTATTCACTTCCATTGATTATTATACATTAAAAACAGCTTGTTGTGCTGCCTCATGTTGCAAACTTGAGTCGCGGCATATAGCTGAAAATAATTTTGGCCGCGACATATAGCGGACCCTGAGGCACATCGCTTAATTTCAAAGGTTAGTCGCTATTCTTGTTTATTTCGTAGATAACTGACTGACAAAAACTAAGATACAAATTGTACAAAACCAAATTCGTTCCAAAAGTATTTTTTTTCTGACAGAAACCTATGGATTGTATATTTTTGTGTGTCCCCATCAGCTACACAACTTTGCAGTGTTTGTTTCGCTCCACGAAAAGAAAAAAAAAAGGATTTAATTAATGCTCCACTGTAATTGCTGCTACACAAACCCCTCTGATAAATTGTCTAAATTTTTTATAAACTTTTTTATACTAAAGTATTATATGCTATAGCCTATAGCCTACTTTAAATAAGTCAACATGTGCGATTGTTGTCTCATCAACGCGGTCACAGCATGTGCGTCTGTTTATAGCTTCTGTAAAATAAAGACCTAGGCTACATTTGATCAACCTTTTAGCAAAGCCTTTATTAATATCCTGATATTCCTGTGCCAGTTTGACACTGTACATTAAACTGAGGATAGTTTAACTTCTTCGCAACACTCCGTCACCTGAACTCAGCGCAAGAGAAAAGGAGAAAAGTGCAGCGCTGAGGTAAAATCATATTCTCAAGTCATAATCAAAATGTTGATAAAGGGTTTAAGATATAGGAATTACGTTGGTGCATTAAAAATGCTTATTTTCCGTTGAGCGATTTATTTGAGTTAGTAGGCTTGCTTTATTATAATGAGCTTGAAATAAAAACAGCATCATTCATTTATTTATTTTCTTATCGGCTTAGTCCCTTTATTAATCCGGGGTCGCCACAGCGGAATGAACCACCAACTTATCCAGCAAGGTTTTACGCAGCGGATGCCCTTCCAGCCGCAACCTATCTCTGGGAAACATCCAAACACACATTCACACACACACTCATACACTACGGACAATTTAGCCTACCCAATTCACCTGTACAGCATGTCTTTGGACTGTGGGGGAAACCGGAGCACCCGGAGGAAACCCACGCGAACACATGGAAACGCCAACTGAGCCGAGGTTCGACCCAGCGACCTTCTTGCTGTGAGGTGACAGCACTACCTACTGCGCCACTGCTTCGCCTAAAAACAGCATATGCCGGTTATTAAAAAGGATTCAGTTAGTGTTTTCGTTTTGTAATCTAAATTTGTAATTTAACGGGAAAATGTTCAGGGCAGGCCTATTATTCCTTTTATTTAGTTATTCTGTTTTTCTATACAACCCTGAAAGATTCACGAGCAAAAATAAATGATAAACAAAAAATGGGCGGTAGTAACCACATCACCGTCACAACCCTATAAGCCTCGGTGTACAAGCTCAGATCTTTTAACTTGCACACAGTTGGCATAAGTTTGTTGACTTGCAGCAGTTTTGTTCTGTGCAGAATTGAGGTGTTGAGAAACCTTCACAAGTAAATAACCATGATGAATTTAAGCACAGTTAACAGTGAAATTAGTTAATCATTGCATCCCTACTCCCACTGTGAATATCTGTCTGTGATGTAGATTTGAGGTCAACCATATTATTTTGCCAGGCCAATAGAAGATGTGGGATAGACTGTGATGTCATGAGAGAGTCTAGTGATGTCAGTGAGAGCAGCGAGACTAGTGCTACAATCATTGCTGTCTCTAGTTCTATTGTGGTGTTTTCCACTAAATATAATGTATTTATTAAAGTAAACACTGTATAAATATACTGGACTCCATACAATTCCTTTATGTTGTTCCTACACAAATCAATTAAGATAACTTTTTTTAGATATTTAAGTGGATTGAACATAAAACAATCAAGTTGTCCCCTCCAAAAAAACTCATTTTAAATAAGTTGTTTGAATAAGCACCAAAAGCCCTTTTTTTTTTTTTTTTGAATGAAGGTCAACATTGTAACCTAAATCCTGTAATATAAAAGTCATATGCCCAGAATTTAACCCAAATATCAGTTTTCAGGCAAATAAACATGTTTATGGACTTTCCCTTTGGCGAAGACTTCATTTCAGAAACAATTTCTATCTGTGTGCATTACAGAGAGTAAAAAAAGATAAAGCGCAGACATGCTAAATGTTATTTAAAATCCATCAGCATCTCGCACAGCTCTTGTCAAGTTTGTCTGCTTGACATGATAGATGAAAACACAGGATTAATGATTCCTCATCACATTCAGTGAAAAACAGATGCTGTCACATTCGGATGAGTGATGCTCATCAAACACACCCACCCACACACACACATACACAGTGTTAATACACAGCAGTTTCCTCCTTCAGTGAGTCTCCTATAGACGCTTCCTTAGCCAAACGGCTGAAACTCACTGAAACTCACAAATAATTTGGCCAATAATTCGATTACTGATGTCCATGTAAACAGTCACTGTCTTTTTCACCTGCGTCTGTGTGTTTGTTTTGCCTCTGTGAAAATCAGCATGTGCCCAAACGGAAACTCCCATTTTTATTTAAACCCTTCCCTCTTTCCCTCCCCCGACACTCCCCCCTAAACAGAGCTGGACACACCCACTTCCCTGACTTTTTCCAAACTAGGGGTGTGAAAACAGCCTGCTGAAACAGGGGGGTTGCGTGGCCCTTTAACTTATTTGTGGAATGTGGAATGAACATAAAAACAAATAATCTGTTCAAAGAAATTACAAGAATTATTTTGTTTCAGCTCATTTTAAACAAGTAGATTGAACAAGCAGCAAAAAAATCTTTTTGTGTGGTTTTATGACCGGGCGGCATGGTGGCTCAGTGGTTAGCACTGTCACCTCATAGCAAGTAGGTCACTAGCTCGGGCCCGGCTGGGCCACTAGACATTTCTCTGTGTGAATGCAAAAGTGTATGGGTGTTTCCCAGTACTGTGTTGCGGCTGAAAGGGCATTTGCTGAAATAGTTGGCAGTTCATTCCGCTGTGGCGACCCCTGATAATAAAAAAGTAAGATAATTAGACTAAAAACACTGCTTGGAATGAGTGTTCAAGTGGGAATTCACAGGCATTTCAGAGCTCTTGAAGTGTCGCTCTTATCTCTCCGCTATGAAAGCAGCGTCACTTTTTCCGCTGTGCTGTTGGCAGGTGCTAAAGAGCAGAGGAGTGATGGGAATCAGGAGAGTGAGAGTGAAGAGGAAGGAGTGTTCAGACTTCCTGAGAAACAACAGACTCCATCTTCCTCCACTCTTCCTCCATCTTTCTCAACTCTTGCCCTGTGTGACGAGTGACACGACGTCTGGCCAACAAGTTAACCGACACACCGCAAACACAATGGCTGAACGAGAACAAACAAGGTCAGAAGTTAACAGGACAAGAGGGATGTCACAGGTAAAGAGGAGACCCACTTCCGCAGACAAACAGACATGATTGACAGACAGCTGACAAACAGACATGATTGACAGACAGCTGGAGAAACCGATTTAGTTAAAATCAAAATTATTTGTGCTCCTATAAATAATTTTTCTAATATTTCCCAAATGATGTTTAACAGAGCAAGACAATTTTCACAGTATGTCCTATAATATTTTTTCTTATTTGTTTTATTTTGGCTAGAATAAAATCAGTTTTTAATTTGTTTTAAAAAAACATTTTAAGGTCAAAATTATTAGCCCCCTTAAGTAATATGTTTTCGATTAAAATTAACCTAATATGTGTTAAGAACCTGCTTTCTCTCTTCTTGTAACTCATAGTGTCTACTGTAACACAGCACACATCTCAGAAATGAAGATGGAGTCCCATAGAGATGTGTAGGACAGCAAAAGAGAGAGCATTACATTGCTCAGTATTTTCACAGCAGTGTTTTCACAGATCTTCATGTGTGAAGAATAAATGTTAAAGGGGTAGTTCAACTAAAAATGGAAGTTTCTTAAAAATTTACTCACCCATAGGTACAACTACTGCAAGATATAGGTCACTTTTTTCTTCAGTTTAAGATTAAAGCTGAATATGTGGTCCTTAGTGATTCATATAATGGTAATAAATTAGATTAAAAAAACAAAACAAACAACGATAGGTCCATATAAGAAATTGAACATTATTTATTATATTATTAGCTTTAATCCACTGGTCAAACAGTGCTTGGTGCATGTGCGACTTTAGTCCGATTGTAGTTTGCTTTTAATGACAGAATTGTGCACTTGGACGAGAGGTCATGTGATGCAGTTTGTTAATAGATGCCTGTACTGGTGATTGCATTACCAGCTCTCGCACTTTTGTCCAAAAAAAAAAAAAAAATATATATATATATATATATATATATATATATATATATATATATATATATATATATATATATATATATATATATATGGTATGGTTCAGTATGCCTTTTGACAGTGGAAACGGCCATAATAGCGTACCGTTCCGTGCCGTACCGTACCACTCAGTGGAAATGGGCCATAAGTTACAATAATGACAATAGTTATGTTTAAATAGGCATGTAATTTCCCTTAAAGGGATGGTCCACCCAAAAATGTAAACTCCGTAATCATTTCTCCGTAATCACCCTTTCCTTGTTTCAAACCTACGAGCTTCTTTCTTCGGTTGAACACAAAGGACAATATTCTAAAGAAACCTGAAAACCAGTAAACATTGACATCCATAATATTTGTTTTTCCTACCATGGAAGTCAGTGGTTTCAGCTTTCTTCAGAATATTTTCCTCAACAGTGGTTAGCACAACCCAGGCTCATTCTGAAAATGTAGTCCCTTGGACGTTTCTGGAGACCGCGAAATACATCTCGGCAGGTACGTACGGGAATCCGCGAGAATACCAGTTCGCGCCCGCGCTGTTCTCGCGTGAATCCACCAGAGGCCGCTGTCCGACTGACCGGATGATTGACTGCGCGATCGGCCAATCGGCTGACCCGCCCTCCTCCTTCTCTGAACCCAACCAATTTTACCGATTGACCCGCCCGCTCGCTTCCCTAAACCCAAGCAACAGTTTACAAAAGCCGTCCAAAAAAAGAAAAGCCCTGATTTTTTTTTTTTTTTTTTTTTACCGCGTTTTTGGATTTCACCGCGTTCTCACCCTGTTACGAAACTCGTTCACTTAATTTTTGGGATTCCGTTTTTGTCTTACCTGATTTCTGGAACCGCTCTTCCCCGGACTCGAAACCGATCGCCGTGGTCGACTCCTCTCTGCATCAGCCTGCCGACGTACACGGTGAGCTGAGTGGACAAACGGGTTGCAGCGGGAAAGCCCTCCACAAGGAGGTAAGCGGTCGGCCGGCCGGCCGGCAAGCGCGATAGGGAACAGCGTCACACCGCCCCGCAGCGTTCGCTTGAAAAAAATTAATGCAGCCGTACATACCTCCCGGGACGTATTCCGCTGTCTCCAGAAACGTCCGCGGGAATACGTTTTCAGAATGAGCTTGGGTTGGGTTAGCACTGTCATCTCACAGCAAGAAGGTGGCTTGTTCAAGTCCCTGCTGGACCAGTTGGCATTTCTGTGTGGAGTTTGCATTTTCTCCCGGTGTTCATGTGAGAGTGCTCCAGTTTCCCTCACAAGTCCAAAGACATGCGCTATAGGTGAATTGAATAAATTAATCTGGCTGTAGTGAATGATTGTATGGGTGTTTGCCATTGCTGGGTTGCAGCTGGAAGAGCATCCGCTGCGAAAAACGTATGCTGGAATAGTTGGCGGATCATTCCGCTATGGTGACCTATGAAATAGACACTAAGCCAAAGGAAAATTAATGAAATTCAGATTGTTTCAGCATATTTTAAGATCCATAACCATCCATGGTGAGGAGTGAATGTCCCTCTGTCTGCTACCTGTATGTCTTCACCCATCCATTCATTAGTCCTGACCTTTGACCTCGGAGAAGGTGATCATGTGATCAAATTACTGAGGTAGAGGGAGGGCATTGTGGGTAATCTGGCATGGCGCGCACATGCAATGTCTCTGTCAGACGCTGTCAGGCAGCATTCAGGTGCTGTCTTTCACCTTCTGTGAATGTTGAGTCTGGCTCAGAGTCTCCAGGGCTTTGCCCGAGCACAAATGAGAGCTTTTGTTTTCAAACAAACAACTTTCGAGTGACTCGTGTTTGCACACAGAGCGGTGAAATATACATGTTGTGTTAAGCGCTTTACTTAAGTTAAGCTCTGTTGATGGCAATTACACTGAGGATAGGAGCAGCTCCTGGAGGTTGAAAAACTGAGGAAAGATGTGTTGTGAACTGCTGCAGGGCTTTTTCTGCTTCAAACTACTTATTTAAATGAGTTGAAATAACACAATTATTATTTTTTTTGGGGGGGGGACAACTTTGAAACTTTTAAAAAATTGTTTTATGTTGAATCCTTTTAAATTTGTAAAAATGATTGAGTTAACTTAATCGATTTGTGTTGGGATGACATGAAGGAATTGAGTGGAACTTTTTACTATGTAGAACAATTAATTTGATCATATCTGTAGTAATTAGATAAATACAGTGTATTCTTTGTGAGACGGACCAAATGAATCCAAAACGTTGGTAGATTTTTTATGTACACTTAAATGTTTGTTTTTGCTTCTTGTTCAAACTACTTATTTAAAATGAGCTGAAACAACACAATTCTTTATATTTTTTTTGGACAACTTAATTGTTTTATGTTCTGTCCACTTACATTTGTTATGTTATCTTAATCGATATGTATTGGGACAACATGAATGAAATGTGTGGATTCTTTCATTTTTTACAGTGTATCTGTACCTAATGTTTTTGCTTTGTTGTTGTAATTTCTGTTATAATATTTATTTTTCTGAAATTGGAAAAAAATAAAAATAAACGGGGCTAATAATTCTGACCGAGCCTCCCTTTGAATTTTTTTTCTTTTTTTAAATATTTCCCAAATGATGTTTAACAGAGCAAGGAAATTTTCACAGTATGTCTGATAATATTTTTTATTCTAGATAAAGTCTTATTTTTTTATTTCGGCTAGAATAAAAGCAGTTTTTAATTTTTAAAACACCATTTTAAAGACAAAATATTAGCCCCTTTAAGCTATTTTTTTCTGATAGTCTACAGAACAAACCATTGTTATACAATAACTTGCATAATTACCCTAACCTGCCTAGTTAACCTAATTAACCCAGTTAAGCCTTTAAATGTCACTTTAAGCTGTATAGAAGTGTCTTGAACAATATCTAGTCAAATATTATTTACCGTCATCATGACAAAGATAAAATAAATCAGTTATTAAAGCTATTATGATTAGAAATATATGTAAAAAAATTCTCTCCTATGAACTAAAATTGGGGAAAAATTAAACAGGGGGGCTATATACAGCAGGATAGCGCTCCTTCTCATACTTCAGCCTCCATATCAAAGTTCCTGAAAGCAACAAAGGCCAAGGTGCTCCAGGATTGGCCAGCCCAATCACCAGAAATTAATATTATTGAGCAAGGGTAAGATGTAGGAGGAGGCTTTGAAGATGAATCCAAAGAAGTTATTATTTGTTGTTTCTAAAACTTGGATAGGCAACAAGACTTTTGTGAGGAAGTGTATGATAGAAGAAATGAAATCTTATTTTATATTAAACTATTATATAAATTCAAATGCGTATTAAAAATACACTTACTGTAATAATCCTGAAAGTCTATAGAGCCCAAACAAACATGGGGAGAAAATTTAAACTCCACACAGAAATGCAAACTAACCCTGCCAGGACTCGAACCAGTGACCTTCTTGCTGGAAGGCGACAGTGCTAACCAGTGAACCACCGTACCACCTTAATGGGACAACATGAAGGGAAAACACTTAAGATTTGAGTCAATTCAGCTCATTTTAAATAAGTTGTTTGAACAAACAGCGAACATCATTTTTTAAGTGCATATATACACGATGTTTTGAAACTCTTCTCTAATCTTTCCTTGAAATTGTGGTGTGAAATGACCTGGACATGGTCTTCACAGGTTTAATGTGATTCAGCGCTGCTTTCATGATGGCAGACATTTCTACCACTTCAGTGCTGAACTCGACACAAGGATTTATATTATAGCCAGTAATGTCATTTTCTGTCATAGTAAGCCTGTCTGATGTAACAGAATGAAAGTATTGTACCAGTCTGAACAGACACTGTGAGCTGTCCTCATTTAAAGGCCCAGAGAGTCCGAGCGCCACTGGACGCCACTTACCGCCAGATTGCCTTTATCAGCTAGATTGTAAAAGTGGTTTGGTTGACCTAGTAAAGCTATTCAGATCGGTGAAGGATTGTTTGGTCTTTACTGCTGCCTCTTGCTGGGAATTCTCGGTTCTTCCAGGTAAAGGAAGGTCTAGACAGTTGTTTTTCATGGGTAATTATTTGGGTAAACAGCGATAATCTAATGTCAAATAGATTCAGAATCAAGATTTTATTCATGATTAGACATTACTGTTTGATTATGTAAGTTTAAATAGTGATGTGCTGTGCATTTTAAAGAGATAGTTCTATTAAAAATGAAACCCGCTTGTTTTTAACCTGTTTGAGTTTGTTTCTTCTGTTGAACACAAAAGAAGATATCTTGTAGAATGTTTAAACCAGTAACTACAGTTGAAGTCAGAATTATTAGCCCCCTTTTGAATTTTTTTTCTTTTTTAAATATTTGCTAAATTATGTTTAACAGATTCAGGAAATTTTCACAGTATGTCTGATAATATTTTTTTCTTCTGGAGAAAGTCTTACTTGTTTTATTTCAGCTAAAATAAAAGCAGTTTTTAATTTTTTAAGAACCATTTTTAGGTCAAAATTATTAGTCTCTTTAAGCTATATATTTTTTCGATGGTCTGCAGAACAAACCATCCTTATGCAATGACTTGCCTAATTAACCTAACTTGCCTAGTTAACCTAATTTACCTAGTTAAGCCTTTAAATGTCACTTTAAGCTTATAGAATTGTCTTGAAAAATATCTTGCAAAATATTATGTATTGTCATCATGGCAAATATTAAATAAATTAAAAATGTATTAGAAATTAGTTTTAAAACTATTATTTTTAGAAATGTTATGTAAAAAACTTCTCTCCTGTAAACAGAAATTGGGGAAAAAAATAAACAGGGGCGCTAATAATTCAGGGGGCTAATAATTATGACTTCAACAGAACATCAATTGTAGTAAACACAATACTCGAACCAAAATTCTTCAAAATATGTTGTCTTTTGTCTTCTTTTGGAACTACTCCAGTGTCAGTAAATGGTCAGTAAATTTTAATTTTGGATGGGCTATCTCTTAAAAGCAGCTTTTCTGTTATAGATTATTAAGTAACTTGTTTTCTTATGTGTTCAGAGTAAGATTCCAATCATAATAACATCACATTTCACATCTAAATATCTCCAAAAGAAAATGAAGCCTGCTATATATTTGTATTTTTATTTTGACTAGAAATTATCAACTGGTTTACATAAATAATTAAATTACTTTGTTAATTTTTTATTAACTTTGTGATATTTTGATTATCACTAAAATAAAATTAAATGAAATAAAGGGGCAACACGGTGGCGCAGTGGGTAGCGCTGTCGCCTCTTAGGAAGAAGGTCACTGGCTCAAGCCTCGGCTGGGTCAGTTGCCGTTTCTGAGTGGAGTTTCCATGTTCTCCATGTATTCGCGTGTGTTTCCTCCACTCTGGTTTTGCCCACAAGTTCAAAAACATGTGGTACAGGTGAATTGGGTAGGCTAAAACTGATCGTATACATGTATGTGTATGGAGGTTTCCCAGAGATGGGTTGTGGCTGGAAGAGCATCCGCTGCATAATGGTGGGTAAGTTGGTGGTTCATTCCACTGTAGCAACCCCATATTAACAAAGGGACTAAGTCAAAAAAAAAAAATGACTGAAAATAAAATTGTATAAAATACTAATTATTATAGCTGGAGCCATGATACAGTCTTAAGTACTTTGTGTTAACATGAGCTAACATTTGGTATAGTGTACTTACTGTGTACATTGTACACAATACACATTACATTGTGTACATTACATTGTGCTTTAGGCATACAAAGTATAAGTATATTTAAAGTGTAATGTACACTAAGAAAATACCTGCAGTGAACTGAAGTTTGTGAAAGATAAATTAACCCACTGTTAGCATGTTGTTGGTTTAAATGAGCATTTTAGCATATTGTTAGCAAGAATGAACACACTAACAGCATGTTTTCTGCCTGCTTAGCTTGTTGTTGGTGTAAGTTAGCATTTTAGTATGTTAGTGGAATGGATTAACCTATTGATAGCATGTTTCCTGCATGGGTGGTATGTTTTTGGTTTAAATGTGCATTTTTTGCATGTTGTTAGCATGAATGAACCCACTAATAGCATGTGACCTGCCTACTTAGCATGTTCTTGGTGTAAATTAGCATTTTTAGTATGTTGCTAGAATGGATTAACCAAAGGATAGCATGTTTCATGCACAGTTTGCATGTTGTTGTTCTAAATTTACATTTTAAGCATGTTGTTAGCATTAATGAACCCCCTAATAGCACGTTTCCTGCCTCCTCAGCATGTTGTTAGTTTAACTTAGCATTTTAGCATGTTACTAGAATGGATTGTGTTTCTACAAGGTTAGCATATTGTTGGTTTAAATTTGCGCTTTATTGGCAAGATTGAACCTACTAATAGCATGTTTCCTGCCTGCTGAGCATGTTGTTGGTTTAAATCTGCATTTTTAGCATGTTGTTAGCATGAATGAACCCCATAATATCATGTTCCTGCCTGCCAAGCAAGTTGTTGGTGTAAATTAGCTTGTTTCCTGTCTGATTAGCATTTAGCATTAAATATACCTACATTTTTTTGGATGTTGCTAGAATGGATTACAATTCCTGCACAGTTTTCAAGCTGTTGGTTTAAATTAGCATTTATTGTGCTAAGCATGTTGTTGGTGTAAATTAGGATTTTTGGCTAGAATGGATTAACACACTAATAGCATGTTTCCTGCACAGTCTGCATGTTGTTGGTTTTTAATATTTTTACCATGTTGTTAGCATGAAAGAACACACTAACAACATGTTTCCTGCCTGCTAAGCATGTTGTTGGTGCAATTTAGTATTTTAGTATGTATCTAGAATGGATTAACCCATTATTAGCATGTTTCCTGCACGGTAACATATTGTTGGTGTAAATGTGCATTTTAAGTGTGTTGTTAGCAAGAATGAACCAAATAATATCATGCTTCCTGCCTGGTTAGCATTTAGCATTAAATGTACATTTTTGTATGTTGCTAAAATGGATTAACAATTCCTGCACAATTTTCAAGTTGTTGGTTTAAATAAGCATTTTAGCGTGTTGTTAGCATGAATGAATCAACAAATAGCATGTTTCCTGGCTGCTTAGCACATTGTTAGTGTAAATTAGCATTTTTAATATGTTGCACAAACAAATGAACCCTCTGCTAGCATGCTTTCAGCATGGTTAGCGTTTTGTTAGAATGAATTAGCAGTTTTAGGCTAGTAAAAAATGATAGTTGCTAGGCATTGCTAAATAGCTTGATAGTCAGATAAAAAAGTTTATGAAGTGAATGAATAAAAAATTTACTGTTTGAATGTTTTTTTTTCTTAGATGGACCATAAGATTGGTTTAAAAAAAAAAGTAGCGGGTAGCGAAAAGAAAATGAATGAATGACTATTTCTTAAGCTGGCTAACAATATTGACCTTATTTAAACTGCTTCTATTCCTGCTAATTAAAAGAAGCAAGACATTCTACAGAAAACAAAAATTATTGTATGAAATACTGTGAAATTTCCCTGCTCCATCAGTTGGGAAATATCGGACAGGAGGGCTAATAATTTAGCCTTCAACTGAATGCATGCATGTGTGAACTCTGACAAGCTCTGATGTTACCATTTGAGTCAGTAAAACATAAGCAGCAGCAATATCTGATCGCACATCCGGCGAGATGAGAGGAGAATGTCACGACGGAGACATCTAAACTGAAGAGGAGAGAGAGAGAGAGAGAGAGAGAGAGAGAGAGCAGCTTTTAAAAGGGTTTTGTCGGTTATTGACTGGTTGCTCTCCACTGCTAATAGCCATTTAAAGATTATAGGCCTGCTGGTGGAAATCAAGGCCTTCATTGTTCTCCTTATTGCATTCTGGCAGATGGGGGCTGACACAACAACACGCTCGCTCCCCCGCGGGCAACCCTCGCTCTGCGCGGCTTTCCATCAGCAGCCATCCTATTGAACCGGCCCTAATAACTAGCCATGAATTATTTATCTCCATACGATATTGAGGAGGAAGAGGAACGACGTGAGGAAGAAAAGGCTCGCGTGCAGGTGCCAGGATCGGAGGATCTTGTGGTCCGGCCCCCCGAAAAAACACTCCCAGGGTGGCTCTTTCCTGGAACATAAGCGAGCGTTCCGATCACGGGAGAGGAGGAGATAAAATATATATTCATTAAATGTCAGTCGACTGATGAAATGAGAGCGATCCATTAGAGGCTGGAGTGCGGAGGGCTAATGTTTCCCGGTTGTTCGGAGAACCGTTCGGCTTTTAGTGGGCACGCCGGGTGCCGCAGGGAGCAAAGCTCTTCATCTGGAAAAGTTTTGGCTGGTGGAGTGGGCCGCTTTAATAGGAGAAGGGCTAAAGGACATCTACTGAGACCCGAGGATCGTCAGCTTTATTATTTGGGAATTGTGGCCGGCGGGTCTTCTGGGGCCTAGTTTGGTCCAACTTTTACACATTACAACTTAATAATGAGCAAGATCGCACTTTAGCTGTCCACGTTTTGTAAGCCACAGCTTTGGTGGTGGATTTCGTGCAGACAAGTAATGTTTCAAAGAATCAAATCTATCTATCCTCCATCCGTCTATCAATTTAATAATTATTATATGTAATTATATAAAATCAAATGAAAATAATTAATGAAAATACACTATGATAAATAACTGATAAATAGTTGACGAAATTATTAGCCTTCCTGTAAAATATATATTTTTTCTATTTTATTTTAGTTAAGCAAGTGGGCAACTGGGGTGGTGGTTTCCATTTTTAAGAAGGGGGACGAGAGGGTGTGTTCCAACTATAGGGATCACACTTCCCCCGCCTCTCATGAAGTCTATGCCAGGGTACTGGAGAGGAGGATCCGGCCGATAGTAGAACCTTGGATCCAGTAGGAACTATGCTGATTTTGTCCTGGCCGTGGTACACTGAACCAGTTCTTTACACTCATCAGGGTGCTTGAGGATTCATGGAAGTTTGCCCAACCAGTCCACATATGTTTCGTGGACTTAGAGAAGGCATTTGACCGTGTCCTTCTTGGAATTCTGTTGGGAGGGGGGTTGCTCTGGTAAAATTGGTTCCGAGGCACTCTGGTCCTGTCTTGTCCCTGTATGAACAGAGCAGGAGATTGGTTCGCATTGCCGGCAATAAGTCAGACTTGTTTCCAGTGCATGTTGGACTGCGGCAGGGTTGCCCTTTGTCACCGGTTCCAAATTTCAAAGCACAGCCTTGGGCCAGAGGGGGTCCGGTATGGGGACCATAGGGTTTCATCACTGTTATTTGCAGATGAGGTTGTTCTGCTGGCTTCATCAGACAGGGATCTTCGCAATGCACTGGGGAGGTTTGCAGCAGAATGTGACGTGGCTGGGATGAGAATCAGCACCTACAAGTCCGAGGCCATAATGCTCCACCAGAAAAAGGTGGCTTGCCATATCCATGTTGGAGGAAACTCATTACCCCAGGTGGAGGAGTTCAAGTATCTTGGGATTTTGTTTGCAAGTGAGGGAAGGAAGGAGCATGACATTGACAGGCAGATCGGTGCAGCAGCAGCAGTAATGTGGTCAATGTGCCGGTCCGTTGTGGTAAAGAAAGACCTGAGCTGAAATGCAAAGCTCTCGATTTACCAGTCAAGCTTTTCACCTATGGTCATGACCTTTGGGTCATGTTTGAGCCTCGACCTCTTGGATACAAGCGGCCAAAATTAGTTTCCTTCTCAGGGTGGTAGGGCGCACCCTTATAGATAGGGTAAGAAGCTCTGTCACCCAGGAGGAGCTAGGAGTAGAACCGCTGCTACTCCACTTCAAGAGAAGTCAGCTGAGGTGGCTCGGGTATCTGTTTCGGATGCCTTCTGGTTGCCTACCTAGGGAGGTGTTCCAGGCATGTCCCACCGAGAGGAGGCCTTGGGAAAGACCCAGGATGCGCTGCAGGGACTATGTTTCTTGGCTGGCCTGGGAATGCCTCTGGATCCCCCAGAGAAGCTGGAGGAAGTGTCTAGGAGGGAGGGAAGTCTGGTTCTCTCCTGAGACTGCTGCCCCCGCGACCAGGCCCCAGATAAGCAGAAGAAATGTTCATGTTGCATGTTCTCTCTATGTTCACATGGGTTTCCTTCGGGTGCTCTGCTTTCCCCCACAGTCCAAAGACTTTCCATATACAACCCAGAGTCATTCTGAAAATGTACTATATACACGCTATATACATTCCTGGAGAGTGCCAAACACATCCCAGGAGGTACGTTTTTTGCAGTTTTTGTTTTTGTGAATCCACCAGAGGGCACTGTGTATGCTTTTTGAGATCTGAAATTTCTCTTGCGAGTGCTATTTGCACCTGCTCTTCTTGCATAAATCCACAAGGCTGCTGTCGACTGACTGACTGACCGTCTAACTAATTTTCACACCCACCCCCTTCTCTAAACCCAACCAATAGTGTTTTCAAAAGCACAACCTGAGTTTACTACATTCTCACCCTGTTATTTTCTTGTTTAGTTTATTTTTTGGCTTCTGTTTTTTGTCTTACCCGTTTTCTGGAACCATTCTTCACCGGACTCAAACCCACTTCGTCGAGGTCAACTCCTGCGTCTCAAGTCCTCTGACGTACATGGCGAGCTACTGGTCAAACTGGTAACAGCAGGTAAGCCATCCATACGGAAGTAAGAGGTCAGCTGCTAAGCGTGAAAAGGAACAGCGCCATTCCGCCCTATATTCATTTTAAAGATGAAATGCAGCCATATGTACTTTTGGCTACATAATTAGCGATCTCCAGAGATGTATATAGGACTACGTGTTCAGAATGAGCCAATGTTGGCGGAATAGATAAATTGGATGAACTAAATTGGCCGTAGTGCATGAATGAGAGAGTGTATAAGCGTTTTCCAATACTGGGTTGCGGCTGGAAGGGCATCCACTGCGTAAAACATATGCTGGAATAGTTGGCGGTTCATTCCACTGTGGCAACCCCTAATAAATAAGAGACTAAGCCAAAGGAAAATGATTTCTTCATGCATTCACAATTATTAATATTCTTTATGGAGATTTGTAATATGATGTTGACGATTTTGGCTTCACAAGCACTGTTGACTGATTCTCGAAGGATTCTTCTTCCTTTTCTAGAGACGGCACACCAGAATTACATGGCCAGTGGCGATGCTGTTTTCATAATTCCAAATGAGTCTAAATTAAATACGCTGAATGTTTGATCAGTACAATTTCCTCGGTCCAAATATATAGAAATAATGAGCAGCGGCTGAAGAATCATCCTCAAACGCTCATTATGAACAATAATGCTTTAATTGCATGGGAAAGGCGGCTAAAACCACTCTGTCATTTTAGTTTGCTGGGAATCACACACACACAGCCTTTAATTAAAACTCCAGCGCAGATGCGTCAATCACCTGCTTTTCATAAACGCGTATCGGAGAAATACTTTCATGCTTATTGGTTAACCGGAACGCTCCTGTTATGTCAATTAATAGACCGCTTCAGTCCTCGTTGTGTCAGAGCCGTGATCTTTTTAGAATCATCTGTGATTTAGTGGCTCGAGTGAGCATATAAGCATACAGCGCTTGTTTATTATTGTTCTTTTC